>NC_142357.1:39477895-39637895 GCF_059441175.1 Urocampus carinirostris | reverse complement strand
ACGACACCATCACGGTCCACTGGACGTCCGAGGACGAGTTCAGCGTGGCTTCCTACGAGTTGCAGTACACCATCTTCACCGGACACGCCCACTTCATCAGTCAGTTCTCACCCATGCGTCCTGTTTCTTTGCTCGACTCTCGATCGCGAAAAGTCTCTACTCTAAAACCCGGCCTTAAAACTGTATCCCGACCCAACCCACGGGTGCAAAAGACCGGCCCGAACCCGACGCGAGAACTCGATCTGAGGGACCGAGTCCAAAGTATAACTGAAGCTGCACTTTGGAGTACGTTACTCGAGTCAAACTACTGTTTTGTCGGACTTGAGTAAAAGTATGTGCACACAGTGCGGATCATCCATCCCGAACAGACATCATCGACACGAAATCTCGGTCATAACCAGAGTTCCCTCTAAGCTGCGCGCGTGCGCAATTGCCCATTGCTCGCACATTCTGAGCGCACAAGAAAATCGAGCCAGTGCACAAAAATCAGGGCTCAAAATGACTAATTAAGAAGCGACTTAAGTCAAAGTTACAGTGCATGAAGGTAAAAATACACGGGTTCCCCTGACGTTGTGTCCTAAATGCGGTATTTTGAAGTCGAGTCGAAGTAGAACGAAGTTGAGTAAAGTTAGTAGAGCTTGTCGAGAACCGGCTTCTTCGACTCGGCTCACTAAAAGGAACCGGCTCTTTCGGGTCCTAAACGGCTCTTCGGGTTGTTGTTGCTTCTTTAATCCCAGCATCACCAAATATTATGTAAAATGATGCACAAAATGACTTAAAGGAAGGGGGGAATAGAACAAAAAAGAAAAAAAATACCAAAATGAAAAAGTAGTGAAAAGCTGAGAAAAAAAGTAACAAGAAGAAGAGAAAAAAAGAAGGAAAAATTTAGAAAAAAACTGAAAAAAAGAAGAAAGAAATGTAGGAAGCCTGAATGGAGACTGCTTTTCGACCTAAGGATTTCTTCTTGGCTCTTGGATCATGGGTAAACCGGGTTCTTCCGAGCAAAAACATAGGGGGACATTAAATCTGAATGATATGAGGGAGCAAGTCCATGCATGATTTTGTATACTACAGAACCTTCAAATCACATCTTAAGCTAACAGGGAGCCAATGCAGGTTAGCTAAAATCGGGGTCATGTGATCAAACTTTCTTGTCTTGGTTAAAAGCCTGGCTGCAGCATTTTGTTCCAGCTGCTGGCTCTTGATGAGGAAATTACAGTCATGGAGATGGGAACTCACAAAGGCACCTATTCCAATCTTAGCATAAGACTGGGACAGCATGGGCCAAATCTTGCCAAGATGGAATAAAACTGTTTTATTCTTAATCTTGACATCTTTGATATTATATTGTATTTATAACCGGGGTCTCAGAGTCAATTGAGTTGGGGGCCTTAATGCAGGGGCCTCAATATCATCTCAGGGGCAGTAATTGGCCCCCGGCTCTGAGTTCAAGACTCCTGATCTATATTATATATCCGATAGGTCCAGGTGGATGTCGCTCTACTGAACTTGCAAGGAAAACGGGGCGGGACTGTACCAAACCCTCAGATAAGAAATTCCAACCTGTTCTAAAAGCCCTCTCTATTCTGAGTCCTTTCTTTTTATCAATGATTTCCTTGGTAACAGGAAGCAGACGAGACATAAAGAGGTGCGGGTATCAAAGAACAGCAACCTTATTGGATGAGAAAAATATAGAATAGATTAGAATAGAATATGCCTTTATTGTAGGGCAGCACGGCGACACAGTGGTTAGCGCATGTGTGGCACAGTTCATGTCTTGGGAACCTCCTGCGTGGGTTCAAATCCAGCTCCAGACTTCCTGTGCGGAGTTTGTATGTTCTCCCCGTGCTTGCGTGGGTTTCCTCCGGGCACTCCGGTTTCCTCCCACGTTCCAAAAACATGCATTTCAGGTGAATTGGCCGGTCCAAATTGTCCCTAGGTGTGAATGAGCGAGTGAGTTGTCTGTCCCTGTGTGCTCTGCGATTGGCTGGCAACCAGTTCAGGGTGTCCCCTGCCCACTGCCTGATGATTTGCTGGGATGGGCTCCAGCACCCCCGCGACCCTACTGAGGATAAGCGGTGTAGCTAATGAGATGAGATGCCTTTATTGTCATTGTTACAACATGGGATATATTGTAACAACGAAATTGGGCGACTCCAGTTCCACATTTTACAGTGAGGATAATGAAACAAAGAGATAAAGGAACAAAGAACGTGTTTTAACTGTCTTTGTTGTCTTTGTTGTAAATAGGCTCTGCTTCCTCCGGAGGTGGGGTGATGAGGGGGGTGAGGGACAAACAGAAATGGTGGATCGAACTGGATGTTTGATCAGTTTACAAATAACGAGAAACAAAGAGGAATAATAGTCCAAATGAAAAACTGGCAGCCTATGCAATCTCTTGTCACTGAAATAAGCAGAATGAACTCGTCAAGAGACTGGAACAGTCTTTGTTCTCATTGATGAAAACTCCGTTTACCGGTAGATGAGACAAAACGTCTGGTAATTGTAAGGTTTTAACATTTATCAAACTGAAATCTGACTCCTAATTCCTTACAGTTGGAGCATATTAATTTATTAACCGAATCCAAGAGTTGAACACATGTTTCTTCCTTGCCATATTACAATCGTGTGTGTAGAAAGAGAGCAAGCAGCAGGGGCTTCCTGGTTGCCCACTTTTGTGACACATGGCGATCAAATGTCCAGCCCCATGACCAAGCCTCTGGCTGATTGGTCCGCGCCGTGTTGATGCAATCATCCCAACCGTCCTTCGAAGCATCGGGAGAAGGTGATAGGTCATCGCCCTTGGCCCCAGGCGAGTTGATTAAATCATTGTTACCTGCACAGACTGAAAACAAAGAAAACGTTCTAAAGCACAGGCGTTTTAAAATGTTCCACTCAAGGCTGAGGATCAAACTGAGGATAAGTATTTGGAGTATAAGTGGAATAAAACAACCTATAAATATTATACAGTGGGCCCTCGCTACTCTCCACTTCGACGTTTGCGGCTTCAGAGCTTTGCGGTCTGTAATAGTAAAAAGAAAAAAAAAACGTTTTTTTTTCTTTTTCGCAGATTTTCACTTTTTGCGGGTGGTTTTGATCCCCATTAACTGGGTTTAAAAAATAATGATTAAAAATAACAAATAAATATATATTTATATATATATATATATATATATATATATATATATATATATATATATATAGAAATATATTTATTTATTTTTTTTCTTTTTGGAAGGGGCGTCGCTACTTCGCAGATTTTCACTTTTTGCGGGTGGTTTTGATCCCCATTAACCGGGTCTAAAAAATAATGATTAAAAAGAAGAAGATTTTATTTTATTTTATTTATTTATTTATTTTTTTTAATTATTTTTTTTGAAGAGGCGTAGCTACTTCGCAGATTTTCACTTTTTGCGGGTGGTTTTGATCCCCATTAACCGGGTTTAAAAAATAATGATTAAAAATAACAAATAAATATATATTTATATATATATATATATATATATATATATATATATTTTATTTTTATTTTTTTTTTTTGGAAGGGGCGTCGCTACTTCGCAGATTTTCACTTTTTGCGGGTGGTTTTGATCCCCATTAACCGGGTCTAAAAAATAATGATTAAAAAGAAGAAGATTTTATTTTATTTTATTTTATTTATTTATTTATTTTTTTTTATTTTTTTTTTTGAAGAGGCGTAGCTACTTCGCAGATTTTCACTTTTTGCGGGTGGTTTTGATCCCCATTAACCGGGTTGAAAAAATAATGATTAAAAATGAAAAATAAATATGTATATTTATATATATATATATATATATATATATATATATATATATATTTTTTTTTTTTTTTTTTTTGGGAAGGTGCACCGCTACTTCGCGGATTTTCACCTATCGCGGGTGGTTTTGGTCCCCATTAACCGCGATAGCCGAGGTCCCACTGTATAACTTCAGAATATGACAAAAAGAAACCAAAGATGTAAAAGAAAAAAAGAGAAATGGGCAATATCCGCAAGGTAGTGAGTGCTCTTAGACCTGAATTGGAATTAAATCAGAACAAAATAGTCGAACAGTAACATATTTTCCCCCCAAAATTAAACAAATAGCCAAAGTTCTATTGGTCCGATTTGTTCCTTTCGAATCCCCGAGCGGGTTCTGTTCTGTGCAGCGATTTTAAGAGCGTCCCTATTTGCGTCTTTCTATTTACGAGGCGACTCGCTCGGCTCTTATTTATGGGCGAAGGTTGTTGCCACCAGCTCAATAATTGATTGGCCCCGAGGGTTTCCAGTCCAGATTGCTCCCGATGAGTGCTGCGAGGGGACAGTTTTACCGAAAGGGTTTCTTTTTTTGCGCTCGTGAACCCTTCTGCCACTTTGAGAGGTACAAAATGCTGCAGACAGGCTTTTAACTAAGACAAGAAAGTTTAGTCACATGACCCCGATTTTAGCTAACCTGCATTGGCTCCCAGTCAGCTTAAGATGTGATTTGAAGGTTCTGTTGGTAGTATACCAAATCATGCATGGACTTGCTCACTCAGATTGAATTTCCCCCTATGTTCCGGTCCGGAGCCTTCGCTCTGAAAACGCCGGTCTACTAGAGATCCCAATAGCCAAGAAGAAATCCCCAAGTTCGAGAGCGTTCTCCATCGGGGCCCCGGTGCTGCGGAACACTCTGCCCTCTGAGATTCTATCTGCAACCTCATTGGAAATGTTTAAATCTAAGCTTAAAACACATTCTGTTATGAGTTATCTTTCATGTTGATGACGTCTGCGTATTATATTTCATCGGTTCAGAATTTAATTCGGTGGTTATCGATTCGGCCAGCAGTTGGTGCTCACAGTTTCCCATCCGAATTGAGATACAGTGGAACCTCGGTTCTCGACCATAATCGGTTCCAGAACCCTGTTTGAAAACCGATTTGTTCGATCACCGAAATCATATTTCCCATTTAAAATAATGTAAATCGTTTTAATCCGTTCCAACACCTTGAATGTTTAACGTAAACATGAAGCTAACCCAGGCTAATTGCACGTTCGCGTTATCGTAATCTTCCGTACGAAAGATTACGATAACATGAACGTGTAAAAATTTAAAAAAAGGCTAAAGAAAAGAATTATGAATAGGATTTCTTACCTTTGTGGTGGTCACCAGAGATATATGTAGAATAAAAACATTTAAAAATGGTTCCAAAAAATATTCATTCAAAATACCCTTATATTTTATGGCATTTATCAAGGAAGCACTACTCAAAACATTTTTTTTTTTTTAGCTTCAGCGTATCGATTTTCAGTTCATTGAAACCGATAATGATTGATTAGTCCAGAAAGAAAATGATAGTAACACATGAATAAATAACGCATGTTTTTGATTTGAACAAACTATGTTTTATTTACGTGAGAAGGAAAATCAAATCAAAAGAAAGAACAAAGGACATTGCTGACTAGAGAAACTCGCATTTCTTATTAAGAAAGGAGAAACCCTGTGGGAAAAAGATATTGTTCCTTAGTTGAGAAATGTACCTGACCGACACGTATTAAGCTTCACAGCTACCCTAAACCAGACATATTGTCTGTTTTGTGCACAATGTTGGGAATTAATATCAAAATGTCCCGTTTACTCCATCGAAAACGTCCGTGTCGTGGAGTCTCCCGGAAGCCCTCTTCTGAAGTCCTTTAGCTTTTTTTCTTGGCCCACATCTCCCTGCAAGATGGTGTGCTGGCTCCTTCCATGGGCGTGCCAAGGAAGCCCAACGTGGGGCTTCTCAAAACAACGCCGAGCGTTTTTTACGTCGTCGGCGCCTTGTTCTCAAAACAACGCCTTCCGTCCTCCGTCAGAGTCTTGTTATCAACGGAACTAGACAAAATGTTTTGCATTTGGAAGAGCCTGACCTGTCATTGAAATCTTCATTGCATTATGAGTCAATCGTATAAAATCCTTTATAGTCAAATGTATAAAATCCTTGGGTCACATCTCGTGATGGAGGGCGTCACAAACAAAAACGACCTGACCGGTGTGCATATCGCCATGACCGATTTTTTTCCCTGATCTTCAGGTTTGTACAACTCGGCGGACAGCTGGATGATCGTGCCCAACATCAAGCAGAACCATTACACGGTTCACGGCCTGCAGAGCGGAACCCGTTACGTCTTCTTCGTTAAGGCCATCAACCAGGCCGGGAGCCGGGATAGCGAACCCGCTCGACTCAAGACCAACAGTCAGTACCGTTTTTTTTCTTTAGTCCGAGGATCGACCGATATGGGGTTTTTCGGATTGAGACAAGGCTGATAACCGATATTTGGAGCCAATATTCATTTGCTGTAAAAAGCTTTAAAAAAATGGCGTAAAAATTATTTTATTCGTGTAAAAGGAAAATAATTTGTTATAAAATCCATTTTTACTCTAATTTGAGCATATCATGACAAAGGACACGTCTCGTCTCTGCGCTGTCGTCCATAATTTGCATCCCCATGTTTTATTGTCTCTCAGAGTTGCTGTTGTTGTGATTTAGCAGTGGACCCAAACGCAGAAAGCATTCAGCATTGCAAAGATGGCATTTAATGGCAAGATTGTCAATAACAAACAGTCATTAGGTTTATAACAGCCCATTGACATCAAACAATATTAGATCTTTGATGGGAACAGCTCAAAATGGCACAAAGTATGTGCTAACAGCAAGATAGCAACTTTATTTTCATCATTAAAGTCAACAACAACCAAAACGTTTTTTTAATCAGTGCTGGATTTCTTCCTATGAAAAGTACTGGAAAAATAGAAAATTGGCCTGGAAAGTGCATGAAAAGTGCTTGAATCAGGCCTTGAATAAGGTGTACCAAACTTGGAGGTAATCAAAAACAAAAAACAATATTTGAGGTTTTGGCTTGATTCCTAACCAGTTCTCTATTTTTCTTGTGATTTCTATACGTCTCCTACAAGCCACGTGAACTCCTCTTTCCACGATGCTTTTAATGTACGTTTACGTTTTGTAGCGTCATCAATTTTGTTAGCTTCTTTTGGATCTTTCTTCTGGGGCTGAGGTTTCGGCTTGATTCCTAACCACTTCTCTATTTTTCTTGTGATTTCTATACGTCACCTACAAGCCACGTGAACTCCTCTTTCCACGATGCTTTTCATCTACGTTTACGTTTTGTAGCGTCATCAATTTTGTTTGCTTCTTTTGAATCTTTCTTCTAGGGCTGAGGTTTTGGCTTGACTCCTAACCACTTCTCTATTTTTCTTGTGATTTCTAAACGTCTGCTACAAGCCACGTGAACTCCTCTTTCCACGATGCTTTTAATGTACGTTTACGTTTTGTAGCGTCATCAATTTTTGTAGCTTCTTTTGAATCTTTCTTCTGGGGCTGAGGTTTCGGCTTGACTCCTAACCACTTCTCAATTTTCTTGTGTTTTCTATGTGTCTCCTACAAGCCATGTGAACTCCTCTTTCCACGATGCTTTTCATGTACGTTTACGTTTTGTAGCGTCATCAATTTTGTTAGCTTCTTTTGAATCTTTCGTCTAGGGCTGAGGTTTCGGCTTGACTTCTAACAACTTCTCAAGGAACGCCCCCTCGCCTCGAATGTCTGAAATGGTCAAAATATCCCCCAATGTTTCCACGTCATTAGGGCTTTGTTTTCCAAATATTGCCTGCGTCTGCGTCAGAGTTCCGTTATCAAAATTCCGCAGCCAAAACACTCAGTGAATATCTTTGGCAATAAATGTAATTTGTATTTGATCGTACAAAATCCCTTATAGTCAAATGTATAAAATCCTTCAACGGGAAGTGGGGTAACGAGGCAACAGTATCCAAAACACCAGAGGCAACCATCGTGATCCAAGAGGCAGGCGAGGGGTCGGTGGTCCAGTAAACCAAAACAGTGAAGGCCACATTCCAAGAATTCATAAGGCGGTACTCGTGATTCGGGAGGGTAGGCAAGAGTTTGCTACACTGAAATTAAAAGCCTAAAACAAGAGTTCTTGGGACGTGACATGGAAGACAACAAACTAGCAGGGAAACAAAGGGGGCAGAATACAAATAAAGTTAATAGAAGAAACGAGACCAATCAAGATAACAGTCTAGCAAGGAACCAAAGGGGAACAACTACCGATAAATGGAAGGGAATAATCAAGACAAAGAATAGCAATGGACTAAAGGGGACAAAATAATAATAAAGGGAAGCAATTAAGCAAGGCAACAAACCCGCATGGAATCAAAGGGGAAGCAGAACATATAAAAAGAATAGAAACAACTAAGACAGCAACCTAGCAAGGAACTAAAGGAGAAGATGTACGAATTAAGCAAAGAAACTTATCAAGACAAAGAATAGCAAGGAACCAAAGGGGACAGAGTACTAACAAAGGGAAGAAACCAATCAAGACAAGTCCTAACAGCTGTGAGGAGGTAATTAGCACCCGTAGGTAGGTGACCAAACAAGGTATGGTTAAACGAAAGAGAGCGAGAACATACAGAGAAGTAAACCTCAGAACGCAAAATGGTTCCACAAAAAGTGGCTGAGCGAAGCTTAAACGGAGCGGAGACGGCGACGCTTCCTCTGGGCGTCCGTCAGCCGCCTCCGCCGGATTAAGCTTAATCTCTCTTGAAGTGAAACATGAAACGGGGGAAAGAAAATGTCGTGCTTAAGGGCCACTTCGCAGTTTTCGGACTCTTCTTGAAACAGCAAAAAGACAAACAAACAAAAAGTTGCGGCACATCTGAAATTATTCCATGTTTTTGGAGTAGAATTTTGAAACGAAGAAGAATATTGTAATCACCAATGAGTTAGATAGATAGGGAAATAGGGAAATTCACACTTCCAGCAGTATCCTTTTGTTGTTTATCAACTGATTAACTGGATAGCTTCGGGGTGCTGTGTTGTAGTTTAGCAACAGCGGAGTGGATGACGTCACACGCTAGGCCAAAAGTTCGACGTCCCTGAAGAAGGTGGAAATCTTTGTGCCCAGGGTTACACCGCCTCGTGTTCACGTAGATAGCGAGTCCGCCTCCTCTCTGCTTCCCGCAGGCTTTTGTGTTTGTCTGCCCTAGCAGCGCTGAAGCCGGGTAGCTCCACGTTAGCGTCCGGGATGCTAGACGTGAGCCACGTTTCCGTAAAACACAGCGAACTGCACTCCCTGTACGGTGTGATGTTTTTCACCAGCACAGCCAGTTGGTCGGTCTTATTTATTTCTTGTACTTTGTACGGCAAAAACGTACAGGTTGACAGGTATGACATTTGCCGATTCTTTAACAATTGAAACGCTAACAAGTGCTGCCAGAAAGCCAGCAGAATGTCATTCGATTGTACGTCAGGTTTTGGAGATGTTTGCAAACGATACGGATGCCGGAGTTGGGATTGACGCTTGCGGGGAACATGGGTAATCACTCCTTTCTCCTGAGGGACGTGTTCCAAAAAAAGGACCTGCGCTCGTCGCAAAGTACAAACACTTCTTGATTTAATTATTCATAAAAGAAAAGCAGCCTGCCACTAAAGTCTATCTTTACGGGCTCTCGAACGCTTAATCTGTATTAAAACAACCCCGGCGTCTTTAATGATTTGCATCTTCCGGAATGGACTCGCCCGGCGCCTCGTCAATTTCCGGAGGTGAAAGATTTACGGGTAGTTCTCCTATAAATGTTTAAAGTGGCAAATGCAAATTGGGCGTCCGTGTTTCATTTTAACGGGGAAAGTCGTCTTTTGTCTTCTCTAGTTGTCCTTGGTGCGTGTCAACGGGGCTCGTATGACCACCTCAACAGTTAATGCCGACTTGTTTCCCTTTAATATGTGTGAGGGTTGTTGCTTTATTTATTTCATCATCAGGGTTGGGTAGGGTTACTTTAACTGGATTACTTTCAATTACTTTTGGATTACTCCAATACCAAATATGCTAATAAAAGACAAAAGAAACTAAATATGAATCAAATGACTACCGTATTTTCCGCACTATAGGTCGCACCGGGTTATAGGGCGCACCCCCAAAAAATAGTTTTTGGTCCTATATCTTCCATAGATAAGGCGCACCGGATTATAAGGCGCTACAATGGGAACGTCGACAAAACAGTCAGATGGTTCAGTCCAACTGATTACCCCCTTAACATTCCCAAAGCTTGCAAAGAAGCAAATACGTGTCATAGACACGTGCGGATGCGGTGTCCGTACGATGTCACTCAAATGCATCATTTCAAATATAATTCGGAAGGTTAAAGTCTTGGGAGTCAAGAAATGCCAACCATTCCTTAATTTCTATTTTCTTTTTCGCTCGCAACTTTACTGTGCATATGACAATAAACACTTGGAATTGAGTTGAATTCACTCAACTCATCACAGCAACATCAAGATCGTTCTAAAACAAGATACCGGGAAAATATAAAGCCGCATAGCTCACCTAAGTTCTCACGTTCAATAATGATACGCAACCGTGGTCTTCTTACAACCGTGAGTGAAGTAAATCCAGGAGAGTAAAATATTTACAAATACAGACAAAACATGTTTCTTTATGGCGTAGTTTAGCAAGCTTGCTATTCAGTCATCTTTTTCGGCCAATTGCAGGGTTTGTTTTGGCCCTCTAGCCAATCCGAGGCTCCGAATAACTTCAGCCAATAGCGATCGATTTGACTGATGATTAACACATCTTTTTCGGCCAATTGCAGGGTTTGTTTCGACCCTCTAGCCAATCCGAGGCTCCGAATAACTTTAGCCAATAGCGATCGATTCAAATGATGATTGACACATTGATTAGCCAATGAAACGCCGGTATATAAATCCCAGCATACACCGCCGACTACTCCACGTTCGGGGGAAAATCGAGTCGGCGGCTGTTGCGTAAGTTGCGAGACCTTGCCATTTAATATTGAGCCATATATAAGGCTCACTGTATTATAAGGCGCATGATCAGCTTTTGAAAAAAATGAAGACCTTTAGGTGCGCCTTATAGTGCGTAAAATACGGTACATTTTGTGCAGGCTTGGGGAGTAACGGAATACATGGAACGGCAAAAATGATGTCGGAAAGCTGTTTGGATTTATTTTCAATTTGTGTCTGTCGCATTTGATGTTAGTTTTGCCAGAGATCAAAGCCAGGAGAGAAAGCTTACCATATGTTGTGAGTCATAATTTTATTCATATTTAGTTTCTTTTGTCTTTTATTAGCATATTTGGTATTGGAGTCATCCAAAAGTAATTGAAAGTAATCCAGTTAAAGTAACCTTACCCAACCCTGTTAATCATTGGTATTTATGATTAGTGCGAAGTGAATACCAACCCAACATGAGTCCAACTGTTGATTCAAGTTTCTCCTTTCAAGTTTTCCGAATCCAAATAAAGAAAACGTGATTCTAATACGAGTGCATTTCCAGCAAAGTTACCCCCGTCGTTTTCGGTGTCGCCACCTGCTGGCAAAGAGAGAAGTCGAGGCATGTTCGTTTGTGACACCCCTAACCGCTCGACCTTCCTGTCTAATGGGCCTCGAGTCCCAATCCAAGACGAAAGTAAATTGAATGCTTATTTATTCATTTTTTGCAATCAAAAAAACAGTTGAGACGATAGCTTGAAGCCTTACCTGGTACCTTGTCTAATTTGATAACCATCTGAAAAACATGATATTTTACACATTTTTCTAAGGTTTGTTGGAATTAATTACCAAAATGTACCGTTTACCAAATTGTTCGAATTAGTTATCTGACTGCATTAACTGCATTTATGCGCGCTCGTTTCTTGAGGGAAAAGATGAACAGGAAGCCGACATGTCCACACGGGGGAAGATTTAATTTCATTAACAATTTAACTAAGTGTACTCCATCGAAAACGGTCGAATTGGTGACGTTGGAGTCTCTGGGAAGCCTTTTTCTCAAGTCCTTTAGATTTCTCTTATTGGCCATCTTCTCCCCGCATAATGGCGTGCCGACTCCTCCCATGGGCGTGCCAAGAAAGCCCCCACCCCCGGGCTTCACCACTTGACTGATTTCAGTGACTGGTGACATGGTACGGACACTTATTTTTTGGTCAAAAGTCGGGGGGCCCAGAGGCGGGCCCGTCGGAACGTTAAGGGATTCATCACAAGATGTCTCTAAGGGTTGTACAGACACCATCTGATCCGAAACCTTCATGAGGGTATTGTGGAATAAAAGTAGAAACATCTGGAAGGTGCGTAACTGACAGGACTTGGCTGGGTCAGGGCGACTCCAACTATTTGCTTAACTGATAAGAATTTGGACTCCAACTATTTGCTTAACTGATAAGTGGCGGCAGTAGCTCAGGAGGTAGAGCGCTCGTCTTGGGATCAAGGGATCCCAGTTCGAATCCCAGCTCGTCCGTGTTACATGTCGAAGTGTCCTTGGGTAAGACACTGAACCCCTAATACCCCCAATAAGCAGGTTAGCGCCTTACATGCCTGCAAGGCCGCTATTGGGAAATGTGGAGCACATTGTAAAGCGCTTTGGGAAGTCATTGACTTGAAAAGCGCTATATAAATGCAGATCATTTCATAAGAATTTGGCTGGGTCAGGGCAACTCAAATCGAGCTTCACACACTTCATCGCTGACCGAACACAGTATAAATGCCACTGTCGCCCGGACAACCCTGTAAAAACACGACTGAATGTTTGGATGAAATAAACAACGTGTCCCCTCTCATTTCAACTCCCTCTGCTCTGTTGCATATGTTTTGGGGCGGGGGCCGATATACGTCCTGCTCCGAAACGGGCAAGGACTAGCTCAAAAAGCTCAGCATGAGGAGGATGAATAGACAGTACACAGACATCCTCAACATGAAATGTAGGTCATCACAAAATGTCCGCTTGACAGCTTCCAAATTCAACAGCATTTATTATTTATAGAACAGAAGTCTGTTTTAAGCACTTCTACTGAGGTTGCAGATGCAACCTACGAATTTCTTCTTGGCTCTTGGTACCACTAGTAGACCAGCTTGTACTACGCACCGATTTCTTGCGAAAAGCTTGAGATGTTTTCCGTGACTGATTGTTCGCTCGCAACACGGTAACGCTCGATCGAACTGGGTGGTAGTTGACTCGGTGAGGCTTTCAGGTCACCTTATGATCGTAGATCCGAGTTTTCAGGCGCAGCATCTATGTATTAAGTATAGCCTTGTGTGACCTTTTACCACCGTGCCTTGTAGCGCTCCATTTAAGCCGCGATGCACCGCCATGGCGTGAGAAAAGCTTGTAATGGATCTGCAGGAAAGGACAGAAACTTGCTCTTTGTGAGTGTCTGAAGACGTCAGCCTCCTACATCTTCTGCTCCACTGACGTCCATACTCAGGGTTGTCCAACTCGGGTTGGCGGGGCCACACGCCGGAAAAAACATTCTCACAGGGGTCGGACTATGATATAGAGAGAGAGAGAGAGAGAGAGAGAGAGAGAGAGAGAGAGAGAGAGAGAGAGAGAGAGAGAGAGAGAGAGAGAGAGAGAGAGAGAGAGAGAGGTTTCATGTGGGGTTTCATGTGGGCTTTTACTCCCCCGGTTGGGGTTAAATAGCCTCATGGCATGAGGAAGAAATAGTAATGAAAATAGTACACACTTTCCCTTTAACTTTCATCAAACGATCATCCTGTGGGCTGCGTGTTGGAGACCAACTCACTGTAATAAAAATAGGGTAATATGCAAATGTGGGGTTTCATGTGGGCTTTTACTCCCCCGGGTGGAGTTAAAGAGCCCCATGGCATGAGGAAGATATAGTAATGAAAATAGTACACACTGTCCCTTTAACTTTCATCAAACGATCATCCTGTGGGCTATGAGTTGGAGACCAACTCTCTGTAATAAAAATAGGATAATATGCAAATGTGGGGTTTCATGTGGGCTTTTACTCCCCCGGTTGGAGTTAAAGAGCCTCATGGCATGAGGAAGAAATAGTAATGAAAATAGTACACACTTTCCCTTTAACTTTCATCAAACGATCATCCTGTGGGCTGCGTGTTGGAGACCAACTCACTGTAATAAAAATAGGGTAATATGCAAATCTGGGGTTTCATGTGGGCTTTTACTCCGCCGGGGGGAGTTAAAGAGCCTCATGGCATGAGGAAGAAATAGTAATGAAAATAGTACACACTGTCCCTTTAATTTTCATCAAACGATCATACTGTTCGAGACCAATGCTTGCCCCCGCCTTCCTCGGGCCTCTGCCCCACCCGGTTGCCCCCACCCGGTCCCCCCCTGCCAAACCGGGGGTCTGCGCCGGCAGCGATAAGCACTTCAAAGGAAACCGGAGCCTGCCTCTGATTGGACGCCGGCGGTCCTCTCCGACTCGACGAGGGGGATTATCGGCGAGAGAGGGGACGGAGGAGGACGAGGACGGGGTCGGGGGTGTCTCGCGGTGTCTCGTTAAGCCCCTCCGGGTGTCTCTTCTGATTGGCTGAGTGACCTCCTGCCAGTGAGCACTCCTAATCTGCAGCGTGGAATTATCCTCTCGGCAATTTCCCCCTCCCCCGCCAACCCCTCCCCACTTTTGACCCGGCACCCGCCGCGTTCGCCCCCCCAGGAAAATGTTCGGTGCCGAAATTCGAGCGCTAAAAAGCAGAAAGCTCGGTAAGGAATGACGCACCATCGATGAAGCTTGAGGCTATTGTCAAGAACTAGCTTGAGCTCTTGTTAGGGTTCTAAACAGAATGTAGGGTTCAAGATTGGGTTAGAGCACAGGTGTCAAATAGGTGGCCCGCAGGCCAGATCAGGCCCGCTAAGGGATTGAATCCGGTCTGCGAGAAGCGCAAGAGAAAAAGAAGCTGCAGGTTGAAATATGTCCACTTGATGTTGCCAAAGCCAGGTGCCTCTCACAAAGACACTGTACTTTTATTTGTTTCTCTCTCTCTCTCTCTCTCTCTCTCTTTTCCTCCCCTTTCCCCTCACTCTATCTCTGTCTCTTTCACTCTCTGTGATCTCTTTTTCTCTTCCTTTGTTGCTCTTTGTCTCTTTCTCTGTGTCTTTTTAACTTCTTTTGCTCTAACTTCTTTTTTCCTTTTCTTTCTTTTCTCTTTCTCACTTCCTACCCTTCGCGCTTTCTTTTCTCTTTTCTCTCCTTCTGTCTTTCTATTTCTCTTTGGATTTCTTTCTTCCTCTCCCTTTCTTTTCCCCCTCTCCCACGACTTTTTATCTCATTTTGTTTCTCACGCTCTCTCTCTCTCTCTCTCGCTCTCTCTCTCTCTCTCTCTCTCTCTCTCTCTCTCTCTCTCTCTCTTTTCCACCCCTTTTCCCCCACTCTGTCTCTGTCTCTCTCTCTTTTCCACCCCTTTTCCCCCACTCTGTCTCTGTCTCTTTCACTCTCTGTGTCTCTCTTTTTCTCTTCCTTTGTTGCTCCTTGTCTCTTTCTCTCCCTGTGTCTTTTTAACTTCTTTTGCTCTAACTTCTTTTTTCCTTTTCTCTCTTTTCTCTTTCTCGCGTCCTACCCTTCGCGCTTTCTTTTCTCTTTTCTCTCCTTCTGTCTTTCTATTTCTCTTTGGATTTCTTTCTTCCTCTCCCTTTCTTTTCCCCCTCTCTCACGACTTTTTATGTCTTTTGTTTCTCACGCTCTCTCCCTCCCTCTTTTTCTTTCTTTGTCCCGCCCTCTCTCCTTTTCCCTCCCTCTTTCTCTTATTTTTTATCTCTCTTTTTCTTTCTCTTTAATCTACTAGACGGCCCCCGACAGAATGTTTGTTCTATCGTGTGGCCCCCGAGTTTTTTTTTTGCGCATTTTTACCTGAAATTTCGACATTTTCATTGAGCGCTGTGTTGTTTAGCAGCTTGAATTTTGCCGTACAAGCAGCCCAATGTTGTTGCGACCAGTGTTCCCTCTAAGCTGCGCACTGCTCGCACATTCTCGGCGCACGAGAAAATCTAGCCGGCGCACAAAAATCAGGGCTCAAAATTACTAATTAAGAAGCGACTCAAGTCAAAGTTACAGTGCATGAAGGTAAAAATACACGGGTTCCCCTGACGTTGTGTCCTAAATGCGATATTAAGTTGAGTAAAGTTAGTAGAGTTTGTCGAGAACCGGCTTCTTCGGCTCGGCTCACTAAAAGGAACCGGCTCTTTCGGGTCCTAAACGGCTCTTCGGGTTGTTTTTGCTTCTTTCATCCCGACATGACCAAATATTATGTCAAATGATGCACAACATGACTTAAAGGAAGGGGGGAATAGAACAAAAAAGAAAAAAATACCAAAATGAAAAAGTACTGAAAAGCTGAGAAAAAAAGAAACAAAAGAAGAGAAGAAGAGAAAAAAGAGCACGAAAAAAAATCTGAAAAAGCCAGAAGAAAAGAAAGACATAAATAAAGGAAAAAAGTTAATAAAGAACAAAGGAAGCAAGAAAAAAATAACAGTTAGGAAAAAATAAACACAATAAGATTTTTTTTAAAAGGAATTTAAAAAAAGTAGAGAAAAACAGGGAAAAAGAAGAAAAGGTAGTGAAAAGCTGAGAAAAAAAAGAAACAAAAGGAAGAGAAAAAAAGAAGGAAAAATTTAGAAAAAAAGACAGTAAAAAAGTAAAAGAATTGTAGGAAAAAAGTAAATAGAGAACAAAAAGAATAAAGTAACAGCTTGGAAAAAAAAAAAATGAGATTTTTTTTTAAAAGGAATTTTAAAAACACAGAAAAAAAGAATAAAAAGTTGAGTCGATTCATTCAAAAGAGAAAAATCATTTTGCATTGCCGGAAATGTCAAGTTTTGGACATGTTTGATAATGAATCATTTTGCCACACTTGGGATTACGGTGGCTCACTGTTGTTTCAAGCGTTGCTCACCGACTTTGTGTGGACGCTCAGACCCGTAAGGAAAATTACAAGGAACATTGCTTGCGACCTATTTTTTCTTTCGCCTTTTCTCGTCTCGACGCTCGCAAATATTCAGTGGGAATTGCAAAGTCGGTTACAACTTCTGGCAAACTCTGCTCATTTGCGAGTCCGTGTGAAGAAGAGGAGGACGGCGACTCCTCCCGTTTTCCTTTCCACAAAGCTTTGAAGACCTCCCTCCTTCTCGCCAGATGATGCCTCTCCTTCCGGCGCCATTTTTTTTTTTTTATCCAGCTGTGGTCTCGTCCACACCGTTGAGCGATCATCACCGAGGACGCGTCCCGTCTCGGCGCTGTCGTCCGGAATTTGCATCCCCGCGCTTTTTTTTTTTTCTCTGCTGTTTGTTGACATTTAGCAGTGGACCCAAACGCAGGAGGCTGTGAGCGTTGCAAGATGGTATTAGATAACAAAATCGCTAATAAAGTAACAAACAAATGGTCAAAAACTGTATGAAACAGAAAACACCTCAGAAACCAGTTTGGACTGGAGAAAGGTGATTCACCAGTGGACCCAAACGCAGGAAGCAATACGCATTGCAAGGTGCTCTATAAAGAGTAACAAAGTTGTCAATAAAGTAACAAACAAATGGCCAAAACAACAACAAATCCGTCAGAACCAGGAACAAAAATTAAACTTAGGACTGGAGAAAGATGATTTTCCAGTGGACCCAAACGCAGGAAGCAATACGCATTGCAAGGTGCTCAATAAAGAGTAACAACGTTGTTAATAAAGTAACAAACAAATGGCCAAAACAATAACAAATCCGTCAGAACCAGGAACAAAAACTAAACCTTAGACTGGAGAAAGATGATTTTCCAGCGGACCCAAACGCAGGAACCAATACGCATTGCAAGGTGCTCATTAAAGAATGACAAAATTGTCAATAAAGTAACAAACAAATGGCCAAAACAACAACAAAGCCGTCAGAACCAGGAACAAAAACAAAACCTTAGACTGGAGAAAGATGAATTTCCAGTGGACCCAAACGCAGGAAGCAATACGCATTGCAAGGTGCTCATTAAAGAGTAAGAAAATTGTCAACAAAGTAACAAACAAATGGCCAAAACAACAACAAATCCGTTAGAACCAGGAACAAAAACTAAACCTTGGACTGGAGAAAGATGATTCACCAGCGGACCCAAACGCAGGAAGCAATACGCATTGCAAGGTCCTCAATAAAGAGTAAGAGAGTTGTCAATAAAGTAACAAACAAATGGCCAAAACAACAACAAATCCGTCAGAACCGGGAACAAAAACTAAACCTTGGACTGGAGAAAGATGATTTTCCAGTGGACCCAAACGCAGGAAGCAATACGCATTGCAAGGTGCTCTATAAAGAATAACAAAATTGTCAATAAAGTAACAAACGGCCAAAACAACAACAAATCCGTCAGAACCAGGAACAAAAACTAAACCTTGGACTGGAGAAAGATGATTCACCAGTGGACCCAAACGCAGGAAGCATACGCATTGCAAGGTGCTCATTAAAGAGTAACAAAGTTGTCAATAAAGTAACAAACAAATGGCCAAAACAACAACAAATCCGTCAGAACCGGGAACAAAAACTAAACCTTGGACTGGAGAAAGATGATTTTCCAGTGGACCCAAACGCAGGAAGCAATACGCATTGCAAGGTGCTCTATAAAGAATAACAAAATTGTCAATAAAGTAACAAACGGCCAAAACAACAACAAATCCGTCAGAACCAGGAACAAAAACTAAACCTTGGACTGGAGAAAGATGATTCACCAGTGGACCCAAACGCAGGAAGCATACGCATTGCAAGGTGCTCAATAAAGAGTAACAAAGTTGTCAATAAAGTAACAAACAAATGGCCAAAACAATAACAAATCCGTCAGAACCAGGAACAAAAACTGAACCTTGAACTGGAGAAAGACGATTTCCCAGCGGACCCAAACGCAGGAAGCAATACGCATTGCAAGGTGCTCAACAAAGAGTAACAAAATTGTCAATAAAGTAACAAACAAATGGCCAAAACAACAACAAATCCGTCAGAACCAGGAACAAAAACAAAATCTTAGACTGAAGAAAGATGATTTTCCAGTGGACCCAAACGCAGGAAGCAATACGCATTGCAAGGTGCTCAATAAAGAATAACAAAATTGTCCATAAAGTAACAAACAAATGGCCAAAACAACAACAAATCCGTCAGAACCAGGAACAAAAACAAAACCTTAGACTGGAGAAAGAGGATTTTCCAGTGGACCCAAACGCAGGAAGCAATACGCATTGCAAGGTGCTCAATAAAGAGTAAGAAAGTTGTCAATAAAGTAACAAACAACTGCCCAAAACAACAACAAATCCGTCAGAACCAGGAACAAAAACTAAACCTTGGACTGGAGAAAGATGATTCACTAGCGGACCCAAACGCAGGAAGCAATACGCATTGCAAGGTGCTCAACAAAGTAACAAAGTTGTCAATAAAGTAACAAACAAACGGCCAAAACAACAACAAATCCGTCAGAACCAGGAACAAAAACTAAACCTCACAAATCAGGATGACACGGTAGGAAATGAAAATCACCGGACCCTGGGTGCAGTCCCAAGAGTCCTTAAACGCTAGGCTAATTAGCAACAAGTGATTGTACTCTCCTGTCCCAATTACGAAACGACATTTTCATATAACGTTCGACCGATACCGATTATTAGTATTAAGAGGAAACCGATAAAAATTGGTTAACGGAAGTTTTCATAATACAAAAAGAAACCTGACTATTCTTTCTCAAACCAAAAACTGAACAGTGCAGGAAAATGAAATTAGGCTTACAACGGTACATAGAACTTTAAATAGCTCCCTGATTATTATTTTTTTTACAGTAAATGAATACAAATGTCAATGCAACCAAATTTAAAACAAAAGGGCATCAACATTTAATGGAAGGGGCTGGTAAATTTTAGAGCCGGATTGACAGACTCATGTTATGGTAAAAGCTCATCACTCAACCTTCCTCTTTAGCTTGCTTTTTATGTGGTTTTTCAATCACAGAAATACATGCTTGATTGACCAAGTAATGTTATGATAAGAGCTAATATATCAATCACCACTTGAACGTGCTTCCCTAAAACCAGTCAGCTACACTTTTTATGCTAACACTTAATCAAGCGCACGCTTTTCACTGCCTTTTCAAATGTCAATATTATTAGCGGCTCGATTCACAGGCATGTCAGGAGTTACAGAGCTTTCTGTGTTTACTTGGCTTGGTTCTTCTTCCTGCTTCATTGGCTCCGCCCCTGGTTGCTCATCCAATCGCAAGACTAGGGTGGTGGTGGGTCCGAGACAGAGGAAGAAAGAAGCGTGGAGAGGCTTGGCTGCATCTGAGCCTAAATAATCGACCCGTCGAATGAATAAAAATGCCAATACCGATATCCGTCAAATATCGGTGCCAATAATCAGCACTTCCGATAATCGGTCGACTTCTAATGGTCACATCGATCCAGGTTCTTCTTCCAGATTAACCAACTCATGTTATGATAACAGCTCATCACTCAACCTTCCACTTTAGCGTGCTTTTTATGTGTTTTTTCGATCGCAAACACGCATGCTTGATCGACCGACTAATGTTATGATAAGAGCTAATATTTCGATCACCACCTGAACGTGTTTCCCTAAAACCAGTCAGCTACACTTTTTATGCTAACACTTAATTAAGCGCACGCTTTTCACTGCCTTTTTAAATATCAATATTATTAGTGTTCTCGATTCACAGGCATGTCGGGGGTTACAGAGCTGTCGGTGTTTACTTGGCTTGCTTCTTCTTCCTGCTTCAGTGGCTCCGCCCCTTGTTGCTCATCCAATCGCAAGACTAGGGTGGTGGAGCATCCGAGACAGAGGAAGGAAGAAGAAGCGTAGAGAGGCTCGGCTGCATCTGAGCCTAAATAATCGACCCGTTGAATGAATAAAATGCCGATACCGATATCCGTCAAATTCCTAAATATCGTTGCCAATAATCAGCACTTCCGATAATCGGTCGACTTCTAATCGTCACATCGATCTGGGTTCTTCTTCTGAGGTCAAATATTTCTCCATTTCTGGTGACTATCTCCCCCTTTTCTCCAACGTTGCCTGTCGGGCAGGTCAACCCTTCAAGCTGGACCCCAAATCGGCGCACAAGAAGCTTCGTCTGTCCAACGATGGCCTGAGCATGGAGAAGGACGAGAACTCCCTGAAGAAGAGCCACACTCCGGAACGCTTCGGAGGGACCTCCTCTTACGGCGCCGCCGCCAACGTCTTCATCGATAGCGGATGCCACTACTGGGAAGTGCTGCTGGGGGCCTCCACCTGGTGAGCATGGGGGCGGTGACGTCCCGGGGGGGCGGGCGCAACTTTAATGCCTTAATGAATGAAACCGGGTCGGGGGTCAGTTCACAACAGATTTTCCCTACGCCGCGTTTTTGTCCTTTGCAGGTACGCCGTGGGCGTGTCCTACAAATCGTCGGCCAAGAACGAGTGGAGCGGCAAAAACTCGTCCTCCTGGGTTTTGTCTCGCTGCCACAACAATTTTGTGGCGCGTCACGACGGCAAGGAGGCGACGGCGGACGCCGGGCCGCAATTGCGGCGTCTGGGCGTCCTGCTGGACTACGACGGTAATGCGCTCTCCTTCTACGACGCCATGAACTGGCGCCACATTCACACCTTCCGGGTCTCCTTCCTGATGCCCGTGGTGCCCACCTTCATGATCTGGAACAAGTCTATCATGATCCTGTCGGGGTTGCCCGTGCCCGACTTTGCCGACGGGGCGGAGCCCGACGGACGGGAGGCCGCGCCCACCCTCGCCCGGCAGGACTCGCCCTACCTGGGCGGCATCAAGGCCTGCCATTGAAGACCGGCTCGCTGGTCTCCCACCTCCGGGATGGGGTAACCCGGGATAGGTTCTGTTGGGGAAAAATTGGTCTTTTTCCACAACACATATTTCATAAGCAGGGTTGGGTAGGGTTACTTTAACTGGATTACTTTCAATGAGTTTTGGATTACTCCGATAGCAAATATGCTAATAAAGACAAAATAAACTAAATATGAATACAATTATAGAATAGAATAGAATAGAATAGAATATACCTTTATTGTCAAAATGGGTTAATATATTGTGACACCAAAATTGGGCATGACACTCCAGTTTCACACATTCACAGTGAGGTAAAAAACCAAGAAGATAAAGGAACAGAGGATAAGGTTATAGTTATAATTTACACAATATTTAAACAAGAAATGTCGGCATGTAGGATGTCACATAGAGTTTGGTATCGTAAGGGTATCGTAAAATGATGACTCACAACACGTGGTAAGCTTTCTCTCCTGGCTTTGATCTCTTTGATCTCCGGCAAAACGAACATAAAATGCGACAGAAACAAAATGAAAATTAATCCAAACAGCTGGCCAACATCATTTTTGCCATTCCGTGTATTCCGTTACTCCCCAAGCCTGCACAAAATTGAGTCATTTGATTCATATTTAATTTATTTTGTCTTTTATTAGAATATTTGGTATTGGAGTCATCCAAAAGTAATTGAAAGTAATCCAGTTAAAGTAACCCTACCCAACTTTGACTATATCCACAAAAATTCGTTTTAAAACTCCAGTGCCATCAAGAGCAGGTAAACATCTGACAGCTTTTGCTGTGGGCACGGTCCTTAAATATTGGTGTTTACTGGTTCCTTTAGATTTATTAGAGTCAGGTGGAGGTGATGAGAAGCAGGCGTAGTGTCATCCTGTTTGTCTGTATGTACTATATCCAGGGATGTGTAGGGTTACTTCAACTGGATTACTTTCAATGACTTTTGGATTACTCCAATACCAAATATGCTAATAAAAGACAAAAGAAACTAAATATGAATCAAATGATGACTCACAACACGTGGTAAGCTTTCTCTCCTGGCTTTGATCTCTTTGATCTCCGGCAAAACCAACATCAAATGCGACAGAAACAAAATGAAAATAAATCCAAACAGCTTTTTGCCGTTCCATGTATTCCATTACTCCCCGAGCCTGCACAAAATGTAGTCATTTTATTCATATTTAGTTTATTTTGTCTTTTATTAGCATATTTGGTATTGGAGTCATCCAAAAGTAATTGAAAGTAATCCAGTTAAAGTAACCCTACCCAACCCTGTCCATAAGAACCAAATTCAACCGATGAACTGTAGCAGGAAGACCCGATTGGGCTTTTCGACAACTTGTTTTACTAGCTCTAGGCAGGGGTCGGAAACCTATGGCTTGGAGATAACATCAAGTTCCTAAACGCGGGGCCGAGTATCGCACGTGCGAAGCCGAGAAAATATGAGCGGTTCGGGGATTCGGTCCAGAATATATCGGACACCGTTTTAAATAGTCCCCGTCAATGTTTCCCTGTAATTTTCCTTACGGGTCTGAGCGTTCACACCAAGTCGGTGAGCAACGCTTGAAACAGCAGTGAGCAACGGCAATCCCAAGTGCGGCAACTAAGTCATGATCAAACATGTCCAAAACTTGACATCACGTTACATTTTGCTGAGTTTCCGGCAATGCATTATTTTTTTTCACTTTTGAATGAATTGACTCATGTACGATGGCCTAAAAACGTCATTTGTTTTTACAATTCTTTCACAAGATTTCATTTCTTTTTATTCCATGGTTTTGTCCCATAATACTAACTACACACTGTCTCTTTGAATCTTGATTTTAAATTTACTCAAAAAAGTCTAGTGATTACAATAATAACATCATAAAAGGCAAATTCAAGTATATGCGATATGGAAATATGAGCCAGTAAATGTTTGCGCCTGATATTTTTTTTAAATTCCTTTTTTAAAAAAATCTCATTGTGTTTATTTTTTCCTAACTGTTCCTTTTTTTCTTGCTTTTTTTGTTCTTTATTAACTTTTCTCCTTTATTTGTGTCTTTCTTTTCTTCTGGCTTTTTTTGATTTTTTTTTCCCTGCTCTTTTTTCTCTTTTTCTCTTCTTTTGTTTCTTCTTTTCTCAGCTTTTCACTACTTTTTCATTTTGGTATTTTTTTCTTTTTTGTTCTATTCCCCCCTTCCTTTGAGTCATTTTGTGCATCATTTTACATAATATTTGGTCATGTAGGGATTAAAGAAGCAAAAATAACCTGAAGAGCCGTTTGAAACCCGAAAGAGCCGGTTCTTTTTAGTGAGCCGAGCCGAAGAAGCCGGTTTTCGAAAAACTCTATTGACTTTACTCAACTTCGTTCCACTTCGAAATATTTTTGCTTTGATGGCTCTTTGGCTCAAGAGGTTCCCGACCCCTGATCTGAAGGGTGTTCCACACATCTTCAGGGCATGTTTTGATATTGAATATCTGGGAAACTATCAAGGATCTCGAAATAGATCTGGTAAATTATCCGGTGATGTTGAAGTTAAGCGCCACACACCAAAATTATTTTTCTAATTGCTTGTCAACGGTGGACATTGTGACTCTTCATCGGCACTTGAACCCATAAGCTTTGATTCCGAAGTTGAGGTTTTGGTCTTCTGGGTTCTTCCGGGTTCTTCCGGACGTTCTCAGCATCAAAGGTCTTTTCTGGTAAACTATAAACTGAAGACGAAACTGACAACGCCATCTCGTGGAACTCTTGAGCTTGGACTGTTTGGTTGGGGTTTTGATTTTCTGGGTTCTTCCTAGGTTCTTCTAGGTTCTTCCAGACCTTTTTTGCATCAAGCATCTTTTCTGGTAAACTAGAAACTGAAGAGGAAACTGACGACGCCATCTCGTGGAGCTCTTAAGCTTGAACTGTTTGGGTGGGGTTTTGATTTTCTGGGTTCTTCCTAGGTTCTTCTAGGTTCTTCCAGACTTTTTTTGCATCAAGCATCTTTTCTGGTAAACCAGAAACTGAAGACGAAACTGACGACGCCATCTCGTGGAGCTCTTAAGCTTGGACTGTTTGGTTGGGGTTTTGATTTTCTGGGTTCTTCCAGGTTCTTCTAGGTTCTTCCAGACTTTCTTTGCATCAAACGTCTTTTCTGACCGACGACGCCATCTAGTGTCAACGTCGTGAGAGACTATTGTATTATAAGAGTTTTATCAGAAGAAAAAATGCAAATGTTATTTATGACAGAAGTTTACTTTAAGGATTCTATTGTCACGCATCCATTGTCGGTTGTTGCTTTTACCTGACACGCTTTGTAGCACTCAAATCGAGTCATGTGTTGACGGCATGATGTTTTTTTTTTTGCCGTGACGTTTGCTTTTTTGGTGACGCATGAAAAAATGTAGAAGAGACCGGCATTTCCACACGGGGGCAGATTTATTTTCTTAAATAATTTAGCGAAGTGAAATCCATCGAATACATGGCTGTATTAGTGTCTCTGTCAAGCCTCCTCTCTCGATCTTCTGCTTCTTCCTCGGCCCACGTTTTTTCCGCAAGCTGGTGTACCGGCTCCTCCCATGGGCGTGCCAATGAAAGCCCCCACGTGGGGTCCACCCCCTCGCCTCGATGTCTGGAGAAACTCAAAACAATGCCTTCCTTTGTCAGAGTCCTGTTATCAAAATTCCCCAGGCAAAACATTCCGAATTTGGAACAGCGCGACCTGAAGCCCACTCAGTAAAAATCTTCATCGCGCTCGATAAATGTAACTTGTGTTTAATCGTATAAAATCCTTTATAGTAAAATGTATATCCTTTATAGTATAATGTTAGTAAAATAACTTCATCAGGACAAGGTCTGCCCTCCGAAAGACATCGAAAAATGACTCGCCATTGTCTTATAGGAAAGGGGCGTGGAATTTGAAACTTAACCTTCGTTAGGACTGAACCGAGATGGATTTTCCAGGTTCTAGGATGTGATCGGGGTAGACCCATCGGAGCACAACATTGCTAGGAAATACTGAGTCGATGAATACTGCGAGTAAATACTGCATTCTGATATGTGGATACACATAACGCCACATCAAAGTATGTAATGGTTAAATACCAAAAGTAATGGAACTGGGATGCAATGGTGATAATGTTTTCAGTCGCACATTTTAATCCACTCGCATTCTCAAATACAAGCCCAACTGCTAAATCATTTATCCCTTTTACACCACCAAGTCGTGTTAGCAATATTTCAAGATTTTCATTTCAAAACCCCCTTGTGTATATGGCAAGCCTTGGTGGTGTCAAAATACTTTATTCGTTTCAATGAAAGATAATGGATTAAAATAATGTTAAAAAAAAAAACTAAAAGCTCATGAAGGAGACTTTGTTTCGCCGTCCTGCTACTATGGAAGCCCGATTGGTGTTTGTTTGTTTTGTTTTTAATGGTAGCTTGTCCCCCACTGCACACAGCTGAGTCCAGTCTTTCACTTTCCCTCCACTGTTTCCTTCTCTAGCCACTCACGTTAGCCACTTGGCTACAGCTTGCTGCCTGCTGCTATTGTTAGCTCCTACCCAATAAAGCTCTCTTGGTCCTTAGGTGTCCCCTGCCTTTCACAACCAAGTCCTGTCATTTAGGCATATCACTTTTCTCCCCTCTGTTTCCATCTCTAGCCAGTTAGCTGCAGCTATTGATAGCTTCTAAAAAAATAAATCTTCCTCGGTCTTAACGCGTCCTTCCTGTCTTGTGGTCCGTCCGACTTCCCTTTTGTTTGTTTTTGTGTACCGCACGCTGCTAAAAAATAAAACAAGTCCCATGATTCTGTCATTTCCGTCGTTTTCCCCACAGTCTCCTTCTCTAGCCACTCACATGAGCCACTATCGTTAGCCGCTAATTGATACGACTCCCTCTGTCCTTCGGTGTCACTAGCCTTCCTCAACCAAGTTGTTTGTTTTATTTTTAATGGTCGCTTGTCCCTACAGCACACAACTGTACTTTCCCCCCAATGTTTCCTTCTCTAGCCACTCACGTTAGCCACTCCAGCTCCTTTCCCGCCGCTATCGTTAGCCGCTAATCGATACGACTCCCTCTGTCCGTCGGTGTCACTCGCCTACCTCGACGTACGTTCCCCTTTTTTTCCCGAATGTTTCCATCTCTAGCCACGCCAATTTGCCACTCGTTCGGTCATACGTGGTAGGTCCTCAACACTCGCAAGAAGGAGGTGAAATATTTTACATGTATTTATGATGAACAAAAGGAAAAAAGAAAGGTGGTAGACTATTTCTCTATCTATGCTTGGAAAAGCAACGCCAATTGTTTCCCATCATGCATTTGCTCCGTTGCGATATTGTTTTTCCTCCGAATCCAAAGAAGCACTTTCCGGAAGAGCACAAAAAATTCGGTGGCCACAAAGAAGGAGAATGCGCATGTTCAACGTCATGTACAGTCTGCACAATCTTATCGATGTGACTTGAATTGCAATAAACGTCTGTTCCGAAAGAGCCGCTTTCGTTCATTTCTTGCTGCTACGAATCGGGCGCGCGGGGTGTTGTTCGCGTTTGAAGCCCCAGTGTGTCATATCGAAGCACTGGATGGCACAGCGAGCAGCAGGAGCCGGTTGTTGGAAGCAAACGACGGGAGCCGGCTCACCACCCATCAGGAGCCAGGTTCCTTTGCGATAGGGACGTGTCGTCGGCGAACGATACGGCTATAGGGGCCGACTCTCCACCACTCAGGAGCGAGCACCCATCAAGTCACTCTATTTTTATTTTCACTGACGTTAGGGATTCAATGTTGCCGAGTACAAAAGGTAATATTTTTTCTGTATTTGGTGATTTTTGTGATGATGTAAATGTTCAATTATATAGATCACAGGCGGCCCGCGGGCCAGATCAGGCCCGCAAAGGGGTTGAATCCGGCCCGCGAGACAACACTCAGAAAAGTGCAAGAGAAAAACAAGCTGCAGGTTTAAATATGTCCACTTGATGTTGCCAAAGCCAGGTGCCTCAAACAAAGACGCTGTACTTGTATTTCTTTCTCTCTCTCTTTTCCACCCCTTTTCTCCCACTCTGTCTCTTTCTCTCTCTCTTAACTTATTTTGCTCTAACTTCCCTTTTTCCTTTTCTCTCTTTTCTCTTTCTCTCTTCCTACTCTTCATGCTTTCTTTTCTCTTTTTCTCCTTCTGTCTTTCTATTTCTCTTTGGATTTCTTTCTTCCTCCCCCTTTCTTTTTCCCCTCTCTCACAACTTTTTATCTCTTTTATTTCTCACGCTCTCTCCCTCTCTCTCTTTTTCTTTCTTTGTCCCGCCCTCTCTCCTTTTCCCTCCCTCTTTCTCTTATTTCTTTATCTCTCTTTTTCTTTCTCTTTAATCTACTAGTCCGGCCCCCGACAGAATGTTTGTTCTATCGTGTGCCCCCCCGAGTTCAAATGACTTTGACACCCCTGATATAGATAGATAGATAATGTCTTCATCCCTGTAGGGAAATTCACACTTCCAGCAGTATCCTTGTGTTGAAAAATAAAATAATAAAATGAAAGATATAGAATACATAAATACCCAATATAACGTGTTGATATAGAGTATTTAAATAGTGCTACGGAAAATACACACTGTCATAAAAATAGGGTAATATGCAAATGTGGGGTTTCACTCCCCCGGGTGGAGTTAAAAAGCCTCATGTCCTGTGTTTTTCAGGGAAATTGTCTTAAGTAGCTTTTTTAACATAACAAATTCAAACTTTTTTCTTATACCTCGTATCTGTTGTTCTATTGAAAAATTATTTTTAATTGTGTTGTTATTTTCTTCAGGGCTTGTTCCGCGATTGACTTTAAGTTTCTAAAGGTTCTAAAAAAGTGAAATAAGATGACATTTACTTCTATGATACATTTTTAAAAAATGATTATGATGTTGTACGTGCATAAAGTTACATTATAATCGGTAATAAATGGATTCAAGAAACAAAAAAGCCAAAAAAGCCGCTTCTCTAAAAATAATCTGAATTGCCTAAATGGACTCCTTGCTTGTTGCTGCCCTCTGCTGCTCGTCGCTTGTACTGCAACGTTGCCTTCAAAATAGGAACCCCAATCTATTCTCGTGCTTCCATTATCGAAATAAAATAACAAATACAACAACAAAACACGACAATATCGATACTGTAATACTACATACCACATAAATACTACAACCACTTGGTATCAAATGTAGTGGCCAAAAGAAATACTACAGGCCATTTTACTGCAATGATACTATAATACATAATTATTGAATACTGAATATCAAATTTAGTGGCTAAAACGAAGACCTTTCATTCTGAAGAGAAAAAGAATACTACAGGAATACTACAGAAATCCTAATATAGAAATAGCACTACAGAAATACTACGAAAAATACTAAAACGAAATATCACATTGAGAGCCCCAAGACGGGAACCTAATTTATTAGTACAGAAACGCAACAAATATATAAGTGGCAGGGATAAATGCAGACGAGCGCCCTCCCGTGGTCACCAAAATAACCACACACTATGACAGGGGTGTGAAACCCATTTGAGCTGGGGGCCACAAAGTAGGAAAAAAAATGTCACGGGGGCCGGACTAGTAGTCAGACAGATAGACAGACAGAGCAATAAAGAAATTGCAAAAAAGAAATCGTGGAACAAAGATAAAGAGACCGATAGAAAGAGAAAAAGAGAAAAGGGAAAGAGACATTTACATCGAGAAAAAGAATGGAAAACGAGAGAAAGGGGTATGTAGCAAGAGAGAGAGAAAGAATAGAGAAAGAAAGAAAAGAGAAGGAAGGAGAGAGAGAGAGAAAGAAGAGATTAAGAAAGAGAGTGGGAAGGAGTGAGAACAGGAGAGGGGGACAGAGAGGGAGAGAATGGAGATATAGAGAAAGAAAAGGGACATAGGGAGATAAAAGAATAATTGAAGAAAATGAGAGAGGGAGAGAATGGAGATATAGAAAAAGAAAGAAGAGAGATAGGGAAATAAAAAGAGTAATTGAAGAAAAAGAGAGGGAGAGAATGGAGCTATAGAAAAAGAAAGAAGGGAGATAGGGAAATAAAAAGAATAATTGAAGAAAAGGAGAGGGAGAGAGAGAGAAAGAAGAGTTGAAGGAAGAGAATGGGAGAGAGAGAACAGGAGAGGGGGACAGAGAGAGAGAGAATGGAGATATCAAGAAAAAAAGGGAGATAAAAAGAAGAATTGAAGAAAAAGAGGGAGGGGAGAGAGTGAGCAAGAACAGTTGAAGAAAGAGAGTGGGAGGGAGAGAGAACAGGAGAGGGGGACAGAGAGAGAGAATGGAGATATAGGGAAATAAAGAAGGGAGATAGGGAGATAAAAAGAAGAGTTGAAGAGAGAGGGAGAGATAAAGAAGAGTTGAATAAAAAGAGTGGTAGAGAGAGAAAGAGAGAATGTAGATATATAGAAAGAAAGAAGGGAGATAAAAATAATAATTGAAGAAAAAGAGAGAGAGAGAGAGAGAGAGAGAGGAAGAAGAGTTGAATAAAGAGAGTGTGAGAGAGAGAACGGGAGAGGGTGACGGAGAGAGAGAATTGAGATACAGGGAAATAAAAAGAGTTGAAGAAAGAGAGAGAGAAATAAGGGAGATAAGGAGAAAAAGAGAAGTGTTGAAGAAAAGGAACGGGAGTTACAGTAGCTTCGAGAGTGTCGCCCAGCTCTGGGGACCTCTAGTGGACATATTTAAATCTGCAACCTTTTTTTCGATTTTGCTTTCTCTCGGCGTTGTCTTGTGGGCCAGATTCAAAATGTAAGAAATACATTTATTGTGAAAGGGCACGGGTCAACTTCGCTCTTACTTTGGTAGTCCAAAGCGGAAGTTGCGGTGGGCGAGGCTGAAGCGACCGTACACAAACGCCGACTTGCCCCCTTCACGAGACTGAAAGAAACAAAAAGAAGAAAACAAGAAAAGGTAAAAAAGAAGTCGGAACTTGTACAAAATCTTGGAAGTTAACGCCAACTTTGTTCGAAATTAACGCCAACTTTGTTCGAAGTTAACAACTTCTTTTGATTTTACTTCGGTTGTCAATCAAGCCGAACCCGGAAGGCAGGTAAGTCGAGGCCACGCCCCCCACTCCCTTTATTGCTCGTCCTTCGCCATTTTTTCAACTTGTCGATTTTTTTTTACCTTTTCCAAAACAATAATAATACAATACAATACTCTATTTAATACCAAAGTTATTTCCCCCCATATTAGTGACAAAAGGTGCTGTTTTGCGTGTCAATTCCACGCCAGGCTGCGTTAACTGTAATTGTTTGCGAACGAAGCCTTTTGCTACAAAACTTTATTGATTTTTCATATTTTTGCAAATGTAAAAAAAAAAAAAACCGAGACCCTAATGAGGATACGCGGTGGGGATAATGGAAAAATCTCTTTGGCTGATTTTAATTCATGATCAATTCATCCAAGATAAAGGAGGAAGACGCAACACATCACATCTTTGAATTGTTGGGAATTAAATATTAAAACGTACCAAATTGTTCGAATTAGTTATCTTACTCTATTAACCAAACACAACCTACATTCGCCTAACAATGTGCGCTCATTTCTTGATGGAAAAGATGGACTAAAGACCGACATTTCCACACGGGGGCAGATTTAATTTCATTAACAATTTAACGAAGTGTACTCCATCGAAAACGGCCGAATTAGTGACGTTTGAGTCTGTGGGAAGCCTTTTTCTCAAGTCCTTTCGCTTTCTCCTGTTGGCCATCTTCTCCCCGCATAATGGTGTGCCGACTCCTCCCATGGGCGCGCCAAGAAAGCCCCCTGGGCTTCACCATCTCCCGATGTCTGGGGTACTCAAACCAACACCGAGCGTTTCTACGTCATCAGGGCCTTTCTGCGTCAACAGCGTCTGGATGTGCTGATTATCTTATCAGCCTTACGTCCCGTTCCCGCCGTTCCTGTAAACAACATTTTCCACTAGGGTGCCCTGACCTCGCACCACAGCCCAGTCAGTGAATATCTTTTGCATTAAATGTAATTTGTATTCATTTGTATAAAATCCTTTGTAGTCAAATGTATAAAATCCTTCAATATTTAATCTGATCCTGTGACTGATCTTAAAGGGACAGTATGCATTATTTAGCCTCATCGGGCCTGTTCGATATAAGGGAGATCGCCTCCTGTAGCTCCAAATATCTTCCGCCAGTAGTAACCAATTGGACCGATGATTGACACATCGGTCAGCTAACGAAATTCCCAACAGCTGAAATAAAATGTGTGCAAAGCTGTTTGTGATTCATTTTTACGCACCATTATTGCGCACTCACGGATTTTACTCCCGGAAAGAAAAGTCTGACATTTACAACTCTTTCGCAATGTCTAAAAAAAAAATTGGCCAAAGTAAAATACAAATTTTAGTGTTGTAAACCGGTCGTCTACGAATCGTTTCGGAAACACCGTGACATACCTTTAGAAAAATGTATTAAATACAAATTTGGGTTTTACAGACTGTGATCAAATTTGACAAGGTACTAAGTAAGGCTTCAAGCTATTATTTGACCTGGTTCCCAGTGGAGGATTTCATACATTTGACTATAAAGGATTTTGTACGATCGAATACAAAATACATTTAATGCAACAGATATCCACTGGCGGGGCTGTGGTGCGAGGTCAGTGCAACCTAGTGGAGAATATTGTTTACAGGTACGGCGGGAACGGGACGTAAGGCTGATAAGATAATCAGCACATCCGACGACGCAGAAAGGCCCTGATGACGGAGGACGGCAGGCATTGTTATGAGAAATGCTCTCCGCTCGCGGCGAAGTGGTGGAGCTCCACGTTGGGGCTTCATTGGCACGCCCATGGGAGGAGCCGGCACACCATCTTGCGGAAAGACGTGGGCGGGGAGAGTAGCGAGAGGACTTGAAGAGAGGGTTCCCCAGAGACTCCAACGACACTAATTCGGCCGTATTCGATGGAGTTCACTTAGTTAAATTGTGTAAGAAATTAAATCTGCCCCCGTGTGGAAATGCCAGTCCCTTGTTCATCTTCTCCATCAAGAAATGAGCGTGCATTGTAAGGAGAATGTCAAGTCATGTTTATTTGTATAGCCCTTTATCACAAGGAGTCTCAAAGAGCTGCACAGACCATAGACTATTATGACAGCATCCCCTGATCTAAAACCGACATGAGGGCAAGGGAAAACTCAAAACCTCAACATGAGGAAAATGAAGATACCTTTCGAGATTTATACATCTATGCTATCAGGAATAGCAACTAGTGTCGCTCTTTGTTGTTGCAGCCGCTCTATTTGCTCGGTGTGTGATACATGGATACCGTGACTACGGTGGGCATGGCTTAGTGCTCTCTGTACAATCTATTTACAGTGGAACCTCGGTTTTCGAACGCCTCTCAGTTCGAAGAAATCGGAGTCCGACCAAAAATTTAGAGAAATTCTTGCTTTGCCGCTCGGTCAAAAAATCGGAGTTCGAACGCCGGTAATGCGTGAGTGCGTACGCTAGGGTGCGATGATGAGCGGCGTACGGGTGTTTTAGCCCCTTATCATGCCTCCGAAGAAAGCCAGTGAAAGCAGCAAAGTTGCTACAGGTGAAAAAAGAAAAGTACTGTAGTGCATACAACTATTGCTGATCTTGCCTGCACCTTCTGCTGACCACCACAAAGGTAAGAAATCCTATTCATAATTCTTTTCTTTATCCTTTTTTTTTTTATATTTTTACACGTTCATGTTAGCAAAATCTTTCATACGGAAGATTACGATAAAGCGAAAGTACTATTTGCCTGGGTTAGCTTTAAGTTTACGTTAAACATTCAAGGTAAACATTCAGGGTGTTGGAACAGATTAAAACGATTTACATTATTTTTAATGGGAAAAATGATTTCGGTGATGGAACAAATCGGTTTTCCAACAGGGTTCTGGAACGGATTATGGTCGAGAACCGTGGTTCCACTGTTTTTATTTATCGTGGCTGCATTTGTGAGGCTGGTCTGGTCTGGTCTTCCTGAAAGGGGGATGCCACATTCTCAAAGTTTTCTTCATTTTCCTCATGTTGAGGTTTTTGAGTTTTTCCTTTCCCTCATGTTGGTTCCAGATCAGGGGATGGTGTCATAATAGTCTGAAAAAATAGTCTGTGTAATAACCTGTGAAGCCCATAGAGACTCTTTGTGATTAAGGGCTATACAAATAAAAATGACTTGACTTGACGTGAGTGAATTGTTTCCCATTATTGAACTGTGCCTTGGCACAGAGGTGTACATATCAAAATTTCCGATCAAGGCGTGGGCCTCAAACTATTGTCCTCTGGGCTTCAAGTTTGAGACCACTGTTTAGAATGATAAGCTTCTAAAAGATATGCTCATATTCCTAAAATAGTGAAAGTTCATAATAAAATGATTTGAGAAGCTGTTTGATTTTGGTTTTGCCTCTTCAGGATAAACACAAGCGACAGTTTTCGAGTCACTTCCTGTCCAGCTCAAATTGCATCCGGATGACCCATTTGGAACCAAAATTCCCAAATGTCCTACCAAAGTCCACTGCAAGCTGACCACTGAGAAGTTACTTTTCCAGAAACTCAAAGTCCACCTGACACACTCCAAAGTCCTCCAAACTTTCACTCATCTCCAAAAGCCCGTCAGACTTCTTCGCCTGAGTCCCGAAAAAGGAAAAAAAACCCTAACATCTTATTTCTCCTCCGTGAACCGGTTCCAATGATGGAACTGGAAGATGATCAGCAACTACATTCCATTTTACAAGACGAGAAGAAAGCAGAAACTGACTCACTTTTCGAAGAACTGGCGCACCAGAATGTTTCTGATGTGACCGGTCTTCAGTGTGGTCTTCCTCCTGACTCGGACTCCCTTCAATGTCTTTTGAGTGCTCACCCAATTCCAGCTCTTCACCCGGACCCCTCACAGACTCCTTACCAGAACCTACAGGAGTGTCTGTCGGATAATCAGATTCTTGATCAGAAAGCCAGTCCTCCAGGTTCCCTTGTGAGCCCTCCTCTAGCTCTCCTTGGAAGCTCTTCTCTTGCTCCCCTGAGCACCTTTCCGCTTCCATCCTCTTCTGGGCTAGACCAGAGTCTTATGGCTCATCTCGAATCCAGTCAGTCGTGTTCTGCTCAACTTGACCCTCATGCTCCTGTTGACTCAAACCCCCTTCAGGCTTTAAGAGAGCAGGAACCTTCTCAGACTTTGGCTTCTGCTCTACTGAATCCTCACCATACTCTTGCTGCTCTCCTGGAGCGCAATCAGACTCCTATGGACCTCTGTCAAGGCACTCCTTTTGCCCCCCTGGATTCCTCTGCACTACTGTGCTCTTCTCAGCTAGACGAGAATCTTCTGGCTCATCGCATGTCTAGTCAGTCATCTTCTCCTCCTCTTGCCATTGACCTGGACACCCTTCAAGTTGATTGGGACCAGCAATCCCCTCAGACTTTAATCTCTGCTCAAGTGAATCGTCAGCAGAGTGTTGTCGCTGTCCCTGATCGCCATCAGAATCTTCTGGATTTCCGTCAAAGCAGTCCTGATCTCAATGGTGGAGAGCTGGCTCCTCTCGGTGCAGATATGGATAAGCATCCTGCAACTGAGATCGCTCACTCAGACTCCCTTTCGTTTCCTTTCCATTCCCTCCCCAATCTCCACCAGGCTCAGGACCGCGGTCAGAATCTTCGGAAGCTCTGTCAAAGCACTCCTGATCTCATGAACAATGAGCAGGCTCCTCTTGATGGTGAGCTGAACCCACGACCTGCACTTCAACCTGCTCATATGGACCCCCTTTTGTCTCCCACTCACACTCCCCGTAACCCCCATCAAACTGTTTGCGCCATTCCGGACCAAGATCAAAATCTTAGTCTTCTGGACCAACGTCAAAGCACTGCTGCATCCGCTTCCATTGATGTTGAGCAGGGTTCTCTTGGTGCTGAGAAGGATCCAGATCCTGGACCAGACTCCCTTTTGTTCCCCTCCCTAACCCTCGTTTATCCCCACCAGACTCCTGCCGCTTTCCCGGACCACAATCAGAATCTTTCTCTTCTGGACCAACATCAAAGCACTCCTGATCTCATCGATGATAAGCGGGCTCCTCTAGGTTCTGAGCCGGATCCACATTGTGGACAGAACCACTTATCATCTTCTCCCCACGCTCTCCCAAATCCCCATCAGACTTTTGTTCACCTGGACTCTTTTCAGGTGGCCACACCTCCTCAACCGGACCCACACCAGACTCCTCTTTCTGCGGGGCAGGAGGCCCTCGATTTTCGTTGCGGTTCAGAGGAACCCAAACTCTGCGGCTACCTGCTTAAGCAAGCCGGTCCTTTTCGGGCTTGGAAGCGGCGCTGGTTCACGTGTGAAGAGAATCAGAACCAGATGTTCTACTACCGCAGCCCACAGGACGTGTTCCCACTGGGCCGTGTGGACCTCTGTGCTGCCGCCTTCAGCTTCCCGCCGGCGGCCGAGGCCGGGACCTTCCAGGTCAATACGCCCGAGCGTACCTACACCCTGAAGGTAGGCCATTGACATGACCCACCCCCACCTAACTGTGATTGCACCTGAGCTCTGCGGTTTTCAGGCGGCGACTCGGGACGGGATGTTTTATTGGCTGCGGCGGTTGCAGCATCAACGCTGGCGCCGCTGGCGGGAGTCTTGGACCTGCGGCAGACCTGAAACCACCACCGACGACGCAGGTGGGACCATGCCGTACCAGTTCTTTTTGTTCTTCCTTTTGGTCACTTTCTGATTCCGGGGTTCATACAGGTGCTTGAATCCTTGAACGTGCTTGAATTTTAAAATGGTGTTTTCAAGGTCTTGAAAATGCTTGAAATTACCATTGCCATATTTCTTGGCAGCCTGACTCTTAAAAAAAAAAAGAAGAAAAACTAAAATAAAAACTCTCACGGTCTATGATGTAGCCAAGCTTCGCATGCGTTGTTGAAGCAGAACGGCAGAATTCATATCAGTTTATAGCAACCAATTGACAAAATAGAGATAAGAACAGCTCAAAATAACGCAGAGTAAGTGCTAGCAGCATCTTCACAAGTTTAATTTAGATATAGAAGTCGAGCTCTCCATCAAGATTCTGACACTCGCTTTCACGTTAGAAAATCCTTTCAAGGAGCGCGCTCGATGATTTTGACGAACGGTGCCTTCAAATAATACGAACTGTGAGAGCTTCTTCTCGGGCTGTAGATGAGTTCCTGCCCAAAGTGGAGAGTCGGGCGGGGGCGGGGCCTCCCGCGGAGCCGGCGCCGGCGCTGTCCGACGTGTCGATCAAGCATCCGTTGGTGCACATCCGGTGAGTCCCATGCTAACCGCTTCATGCTAACTACTACGTGCTAATGATGACACAGGTTTGGGTAGGGTTACTTTAACTTGATTACTTTCAATGACTTTTGGATTACTCCAATACCAAATATGCTAATAAAAGACAAAATAAACTAAATATGAATAAAATGATGACTCACAACACGTGGTAAGCTTTCTCTCCTGTCTTTGATCTCTTTGATGTCCGGCAAAACTAACAAAAAATGCGACGGAAACAAAATGAAAATAAATCCAAACAGCTTGCCGACATCATTTATGCCGTTCCATGTATTTTGTTACTCCCCAAGCCTGCACAAAATTGTATTCATATTTAGTTTCTTTTGTCTTTTATTAGCATATTTGGTATTGGAGTAATCCAAAAGTAATTCAAAGTAATCAAGTTAAAGTAACCCTACCCAACCCTGGTTATAGTACATACAGACAAACAGAACGACAATATGTCTGCTTCTCATCACCTGCACCTGACTCTAATAAATCTAAAGGAACCAGTAAACACCAACATTTAATGACCGTGCCCACAGCAAAAGCTGTCAGATGTTTACCTGCTCTTGATGGCACTGGAGTTTTAAAACAATTTTTTGTGGATATAGTCAGGGTTGGGTAGGGTTACTTTAACTGGATTACTTTCAATGACTTTTGGATGACTCCAATACCAAATATGCTAATAAAAGACAAAAGAAACTAAATATGAATCAAATGATGACTCACAACACGTGGTGAGCTTTCTCTCCTGGCTTTGATCTCTTTGATCTCCGGCAAAACTTACATAAAATGCGACAGAAACAAAACGAAAATAAATCCAAACAGCTTGCCAACATCATTTTTGCCGTTCCATGTATTCCGTTACTCCCCAAGCCTGCACAAAATGTAGTCATTTTATTCATATTTAGTTTCTTTTGTCTTTTATTAGCATATTTGGTATTGGAGTCATCCAAAAGTAATTGAAAGTAATCAAGTTAAAGTAACCCTACCCAACCCTGGATATAGTACATACAGACAAACAGAAGGACAATATGCCTGCTTCTCATCACCTGCACCTGACTAATAAATCTAAAGGAACCAGTTAACACCAACATTTAAGGACCGTGCCCACAGCAAAAGCTGTCAGATAAGTAATTGAAAGTAATCAAGTTAAAGTAACCCTACCCAACCCTGCTAACCACTACATGCCAACGCCTAGATGATAACGACTACATGCTAACGACGACATGCATTTTTTCTTTTACCCCGGTGACAGGAACACCGTCCACAGTCTCAGAAAGCGATCGTCTCAAGACCACGGAAACAGCGTTTTCTATTTGCCGGCCGAGGACGCCGTCCGATTGGACAACGAGGCCGGTAAGCGGTTCGGCCCGGAACAATCCGGTGGCGACGTGTCGAAGCGATCGATCGATCCGACATTGAGAACAAATGTGTCTTCGGAACGATGGGTCGAAGTGAGCTTTGTCACTTTTCCTCAGCCAAAAACTAAATATGGAGACCTGTTTGAAATGGATAAAGGTATGCTTTCGCCAAAACGTTCGACTTGTGAAATTGATTGATGGGAACCGGAACAAAGTTATTTGTTCTACAGTGAGCAATTGCGCACTGCTCGCACATTCTCAGCGCACAAGAAAATCTAGCCAGCGCACAAAAATGAGGGCTCGAAATTACTAATTAAGAAACGACCCAAGTCAAAGTTACAGGGCATAAAGGTCAAAATACACGGGTTCCCCTGACGTTGTGTCCTAAATGCGGTATTTTGAAGTCGAGTCGAAGGAGAACAAAGTTGAGTAAAGTTAGTAGGGTTGGGCGAGAACCGGCTTCTTCGGCTCGGCTCACTAAAAGGAACCGGCTCTTTCGGGTCCTAAACGGCTCTTCGGGTTGTTTTTGCTTCTTTCATCCCAACATGACCAAATATTATGTAAAATTATGCACACAATGACTTAAAGGAAGGGGGGAACAGAACAAAAAAGAAAAAAATACCAAAATGAAAAAGTAGTGAAAAGCTGAGAAAAAAAGAAACAAAAGGAAGAGAAAAAAGAAGGAAAAATTTAGAAAAAAAGCCAGAAAAGAAGAAAAGAAAGAAATTTAGGGAAAAAAGTAAATAGAGAACAAAAAGAAAAAAGTAACAGTTTGGAAAAAATGAACACAATGAGATTTTTTTTAAAGGAATTTTTAAAAAGTAGAAGAAAAACAGGGAAAAAAAGAAGAAAAAGTTGCATTCAAATCATTTCCAATTATATCAAGTGAATCTTTTTGCCAAAATTGTACTTCCACTAAAAAATGTGATTAAGTACAGTTCTGTATCTTACAACCGACTAAAAAAGCCCCCCAAAAATGTTAATAATATGTGACAAAATATATCAGGAAATAAAAATAAATGGATATCTTGTGAAAGAATTGTAAGAACAAACGACGTTTGTAGGCCGTACAACCTTTGCAATAGTACATGAGTCAATTCATTCAAAAGAGAAAAATCATTTTGCATTGCCGGAAACTCGGCAAAATGTAACTTGATGTCACGTTTTGGACATGTTTGATAATTAATGATCTTGCCACACTTGGGATTGCTGTTGCTCACTGTTGTTTCAAGCGCTGCTCACCGACTTTGTGTGAACATTGACAGTGAGTGTTTTATGTTTAGGAAATTGAGGTTCATGCCGCATTTGGGTCGGTTATAACACAGGACCCCATCGGCCTTGCAGCATGCTACGTTCATTACCGTGAAATCGAAACCCGGACAGGCAGAGAGAACTTTGCTTCTTCGATAGCATGAAATAAGAGTGAGGTGACGTATCTCAAACTCATGAAGGTCCTTTAGAAGGGAAAACGATCACGCTGCTTTACATGTGAAAATCGGAATCCATTTCAGTTTGTACGGGACTGAACACTTCCCCATAGATCGCCACCCTTACTATGTTATTCGTGTCTTTGATGCCATGAATAGAACATTAATTTGTGAGAGCCTTTTGAGAAAACTTTGCTTCAAAAGGAGGAAATGATACGGCTACGCTATCAGGATTAGCTGTTGCTTCGGCCAATCGTGATACATGGATATTGCAACTGTGGTGGGCGTGGCTTAGCACGCTCTGTCCGAACTATTACCGTATTTTCCGTACTATAAGGCGCGCCTAAAAGCCTTTATTTTTTTCAAAAGCTGACCATGCGCCTTATAATACAGCGCGCCTTATATATGGATCAATATTAAGTCGCAAAGTCTTGCAACCAAAGCAAGCAGCCGCCGACTAGATTTTCCCCCGAACGTGAGTAGTCCGCGGTGTATGCTGGGTTATATATACCGGCGTTTCATTGGCTAACCAATGTGTCAATCATCATTTGAATCGATCACTATTGGCTAAAGTTATTCAGAGGTAAAGGGGGCAGATCCTTTTTATCATTTACAGGCTTGTATAGGCTAAAGGGGCAAAACAAAGCCTGCAATTGGCCGAAAAAGATGAATGTGAATAGCAAGTTTGGTTGTCTACGGCATGAAGAAAACATTCTGTATTTGTAAATATTTTACTCTCCTGGATTTACTACACTCACGGATATAAGAGGACCATGGTTGCACATTATTATTGAACACAACGACTTCGGTGAGCTACTCCGGCTATATATTTTCCCAGTATCTTGTTTCAGACTGAACTCGATGTTTCTGTGATAAGCGGTGCAGATAATGGATGGAATGGAGTGTCTATTTTTAAATTAAACTCAATTCCAAGTGTTTATTGTCATATGCACAGTAAAGTTGCGAGCGAAAAAGAAAATAGATACTAAGGAATGGTTGGCATTTCTTAAATCCCAAGACTTTAACCTTCCGAATGATATTTGGAACGATGCATTTGAGTGACATCGTACGGACACCGCATCCGCACGTGTCTACGACACGTATTTGCTTCTTTGCAAGCTTTGGGAATGTTAAGGGGGTAATCAGTTGGACTGAATCATCTGACTGTTTTGTCGACGTTCCCATTGTAGCGCCTTATAATCCGGTGCGCCTTATCTATGGAAGATATAGGACCAAAAACTACTTTTTGGGGGTGCGCCCTATAACCCGGTGCGCCCTATAGTGCGGAAAATACGGTAATTTAGTCACACGCTTACATTTCTTTTAGTTGCCACGGCGACCAGAACCAAGAAGAATTTTGGCTCCTGCGCCAGGACACCGGTGGGAGTATCTCTCCTCCGGCAGGACAAGGAGATGCTGACGGAAGAAGTTAAAGCTCAGGAGGTCAGGCGGGATCTTGAATGGGAGTCGGCTCCTGATTGGTTAGGAACCGACACGCGTTGTTTACTTCCAAGAGCCGGCTGATTAAGCTGTTATGTTTGCCAACAACACATCACTATATCGAAGGGAGCTGGCTCGTGATTGGCAGGGAGCTAGCTCTCGCCATTCACAACTAAGATAGAACTGTTATGTTTGTTAACGACACATCTCTATATAGAAAGGAGCTGGCTCCCATGGTTCACTTCAAAGAGCCGGCTCATAAGGCCGTAATGCTCGCCACTGACGCATCACTCTATTGAAGGACGCTGGCTCCCACGTTCACTTCAAAGCTTCCGGTTCATAAGGCCGTTATGTTCCCAAAGGACCCATCACTTTCAAAGGGAGTCGACTCCCCTTGCTCACTTCAAAGAGCCGGCTTATAAAGCCGTTTCGTTCTTGAACTCGCCATCACTAATGTCCCTGTAGGAGTTGGTGCATCCCCTCCACAAAGGTTTAGGGGAAGTCCAGCAGGTGAAACCACGGAGCGCCGACTTTGTAGCGACAGAGCGCGAGCAGCAGCACCGGGAGCACCAGGGACCCGACCTGCTGGCACGCCTGGGACCGGGGCAGGCCGAGGCCAAGGCAGCCTGGCGCTGTCTGGACCAGAAGGACCTGGAACTGGCGCATTTGCGGAAGCAGGTCCGGGAGCTCTCTGAGAAGAACCGCGCCAAGCAGGAGGTTAGCTTTGCCTGTTTTGCCCTACTAACGCCCCCCTCCCATCAAAATCACTTGAATCGAAGAAGAGAAATGGGATAAAATGCCTTTGTTGTCATTACACATAGTGTCATTGAAATTCAAAGCTCCTTAAACTTGTAGGACATCTGGCCCTTGAGGACTGGGCTGCCCACCTCTGCCTTACACTGTTGAGGAAAATAAATTTCCTCCTGTGCCAGTCTTAGCTGGTTCCGGTCTGGTGTCCCTGTAGGTGATCGTCCAGCTGGCGAGTGTCACATCTTCCAGCACGACCCCAGACATGTTTAGACAACTGGAGGAGCGCGTGGAAAACCTAAAAGTCGGTAACCAGGCTCCGGAGTTCCACGGTTTGCACGTCGACTGATTTTGTGTCTCCTTCAGGATGACATCGAGGCTTATAAGACGCAGAACAAGTTTTTGAACTCTGAAATTTTCCAGCTAACCAAACTGTGGCGTAGAAGCTCGGAGCAAGAGCGGAGTCTGGTGGTCAAGGTGGGTAAGTCGGCGCGTGGGGCCTGGCCCTTTTAGGGTCTCAGCCCGAGATCTGTTTTTGCCCTAGTGTGCCTACCTGGAGGCGCGGCACTGCCAGGCTGAGAGTCGCTACCTTGGAGTCCTGCAGAAACTGCAGGAGAACGCGAGTCTGGATCTGGACCAGCGTGACACTATTCAGAGGATGATCAGAGACGCCCTGCAGGGACCGGCTGAGCGTTCCGAACCCACCGCCTGCAGCCTGCATGATCACTACGGCTTCCAAATGGCTCCCGACTACGAGCCGGAAGATGTGAAGCTGTTGGCCAAGATCCAAGCGCTGGAGATCCGCTCGCACTACCTTTTGCAGCAGGTGCTGCCTGACGCCGGCCTCCGGTCACTCAGCGAGCTCTGTGAGCAAACATCAGTTTTTTGTGGCAGGAAGGTTGCGAGCGCTCCCTGCTGAATTGTTGGGCCCAGTACCTCGCCGGACATTCAGATGATGACTTCAGCCCTTCGCCAGAACTCAAAGGTCTGTTGCGAGCTGGTGTCCCTCGAGAATACCGTCAGCGTGTTTGGCGTGGCTTGGTTCGAGTCAGGACCGGGTCCGCCAGAGAGCAGCACCCTCAGCGATACCAGCAGGTTGGTACAGCGCCTCCGGGTCAAGACTGGCGGATTTCCGTCTCGCTTTCTGGAACTGGACCGAGCGCCGCCCTCTTGTGTCTGTCCAGTTGTGCGACAAAAGTCCTCATCCGGCCTCCAGGCAGATCCAGTTGGACCTCCACCGGACCCTGAACAGCAACTACCATTTTTCCTCAGCCTCGAGCCCCGCCCGCCAGCAGCTGCGCCGCATCCTCTTGGCCTTCGCCTGGCACAACCCGTCTATTGGATACTGCCAGGGTCTCAACAGGTAAGGGGCCCTCTTCCACCATCACCTAAAGCCAGTTGAGAGCCTTCCGTGATCGCACACTAAACTCTACGCTCGAGCCGCCGATGGGAAAAACGGACGATAAACCCGTCAAAGACCTGTAACGAGCAAACCTTTTGTTTTTGGCGCAAAAAAGAAACATTGAGTGCTTTTCTTTGTTGTCTGCAGAGATGCAGACAACGGGGTCAGGTCTCTTGGGCCGAACCTGGCTCCGTGAAAGCTACGAGTTGTTGCGTATGGCTGCTCCTGGCGCTTGTTTTGCCTTGTCTCACACCGACTATGGTTGGGAACCATGCTCCAACGGTATGGGTAATGAGTGACATTGGCATACTGTTCTTCAATGGCGAACTTGTTCCTGGCCCATGTTGTACTTCCGCATGGTGGCCCATAAAGCGGCTTGCCATACTCTGTCAAAGCCCTTATTGAAGTCACCAAAAAACCTGATACAAGTTTCTCTGGTGGTGAGGAACCTTCTAACATAGGACGCGCAGATTAAACATCTGTTCCGTGGTGCTCCTTCCCTCCCTGAAACCTGTCTCTTCTTCGGCTAGTGGGTTTTCAGCCTGAGGTTTCAGTCTGTTAAGTAGGACATTTAGCATAACTTCCCTTGCATGGTTGATGAGACTTAAACTTCAGTAGACACTCAAAATAAGGCAAGAAGACATCAGTAGATTTTGGATTTGGAAAGAGGACTAGGGGGGAAAGGTGTAGCATACGATAATTCTGTCCTTTTCTATGGAAACTCCTTTGCATTTGTCCAATATTAAAAACAGAACTAGAAAGTTCCTGCAATCAATGGAAGTTGGGACCGGACTCGGGGATGTACTTGTTAGCGCGCAGTCTTTAGCAGGAAGCCGTTAGCTTGACTTGTTAGCATCTACTCGTTGTCATGCAGCCGTTAGGATGACTTGGTAGCGTCTATTCCTAATCGTGTGGCCATTAGCATTTAGCCGTTAGCATGAGCTTTGGAAATGAATAAACTTCTGAGCATGACATTGTCTCCATATATTCTTTTTATCCTTGAAACTGTTTTGCCGCTGCGGGACTTAAAGTGGCGTAGCGCTAACGCGGCTAATCCGTGTGGCCCCCAGGTTGGCGGCGTTGGCGCTTGTGGTCTTGCAGAACGAAGAGGACGCCTTTTGGTGCCTGGTGACTGTGGTGGAAGTCATCATGCCTCAGGACTACTACACCCAGAACCTTCTGGCTGCTCAGGTCCGCCCCCAAACGCCTCGCCGCCGGCGGCCCACAGGGTGGCGGAGTTAATCGCGGTTAAAGTCTGGTAATGGAAGCGAATGGTCGTTAATCGCCGTCCGACCCCGCAGGCAGACCAGCGGGTCCTGAAGGACTTCCTGGTAAAAAAGCTTCCTCGGCTAGCGGCGCATTTTGAGCGTCTCGAGGTGGACGGGTCCTTGGTCGCCTTCAACTGGTTCCTGACGCTTTTCGTGGAGAGCCTTCCCAGCGACATCCTGCTCCCTCTGTGGGACGCCTTCCTCTACGAGGGCGCTAAGGTACCTGCTGGTTTTATTGCGTCCGATCCGCTTCACTTTACATCGGGGGTCTAGAAGGCAATCGAGTAGGGAGGCCTTGGAAGCTAGGGCTCGGGTGAGGTTGGCCCTGAGAGAGAGAGAGAGAGAGACAGACCGACAGAGACCGAGAGAGACAGACCGACCGAGACCGAGAGAGACTGACAGAGAAAGGGACAGAGAGAGAGAGAGACCTAGAGAGATAGAGAGACTTAGAGCGAAAGAGAGAGAGAGACCTAGAGAGAGAGAGAGAGAGAGACAGACCGACAGAGACCGAGAGAGACCGACACAGAGAGGGACAGAAAGAGAGAGACAGAGAGACAGAGACCTAGAGAGACAGAGAGAGAGAGACCTAAAGAGTCATCCCGACATAGACCGAGAGAGACAGACTGACCGAGACCGAGAGAGAGAGGGACAGAGAGAGAGAGAGACCTAGAGAGACTGAGAAAGACCTAGAGAGACAGACCGAGAGAGACGGAGAGAGAGACCTAGAGAGACAGAAGAGAGAAAGACCTAGAGACAGACCAAGAGAGATAGAGAAACAGAGAGAGACTGAGAGAGACAGACCGACAGAGACCGACAGAGAGAGAGAGGCCGAGAGAGACTGAGAGAGAAAGAGAGAGACCTAGAGAGACAGAGAGACCTAGAGAGAGAGAGAGAGACCTACCGAGAGAGAGACCTACAGAGAGAGAGACCGACCGACCGGGCAGCATCAACATGGAGGACCAAGACTTGGAGTATTTCTGTAGTATTACTGTTGTAGTATTTTGATGTGTTTCTGAAAAGAGTGAAGTTTTAACTTAGTTGTATTTTATAATATCCCCCCAGTAGTATTTCCGAAATACTACTTTTGTAGTATTCATTTTGTAGCGTTACTGTTGTATTTTTGGGGGGTATTACTGTAGTAGTATCTCGATACTATAATTATTTTTTTTTGTGTTAATGTAGTTATACTTTTGAATATCCTCATCGTAGTATTTTTGTTATATTCGTTTTGTAGTATTTTTGTATGAATACTGTAGTAGTATTATTGTGATGGGCTTTATTTAGTCGTTTTGAAGTATCACCATAGTTTTTGTACTATTTCTGGAGACGTATTCCTGTAGTTTTGTGGTATTTCTATAATGTATTTGCTATATCATATTTCAGTTTCATGCTGAATTTTACTAGAGGTAATTACATGTTAGTTTTCAGCCCTAGCACTAGTGTACTAGTACTAGTACACGACAACTAGTAGGCGTGGCGTGTTCCTCAGGTGATGTTCAGGTACGCTCTGGCGCTCTTCAAGTACAAAGAGGAGGACATCCTGAAGATCCAGGAAGGCGTGGACGTCAACCAATACCTTGGCTTCTTCACCAAGACCGTCACCGATACCAGGTACTGAGTTACCGATACCGGGTACAGGACCATCGGTCCGCCGAGGGTCCTCCTGCTAGAAAAAGACTCTCACGGGGGCCCGGAATAAAAGGGGGCAAAAGAGGATGAGAGAGAGGAGAAAGAGAAAGAAAGGGGAAACAAAAAGGAAGGAAGGAAGGAAGGAAGGAAGGAAGGAAAGAGCATGGGAAGGAAGGAAGGAAGGAAGGAAGGAAGGAAGAAAAGAGCATTAGAAGGAAGGAAGGAAGGAAGGAAGAAAAGAGCATGAGAAGGAAGGAAGGAAGGAAGGAAGAAAAGAGCATGAGAAGGAAGGAAGGAAGGAAGGAAGAAAAGAGCATGAGAAGGAAGGAAGGAAGGAAGGAAGGAAGAAAAGAGCATGAGAAGGAAGGAAGGAAGGACGGAAGGAAGAAAAGAGCATGAGAAGGAAGGAAGGAAGGACGGAAGGAAGAAAAGAGCATGAGAAGGAAGGACGGAAGGAAGAAAAGAGCATGAGAAGGAAGGAAGGAAGGACGGAAGGAAGAAAAGAGCATGAGAAGGAAGGAAGGAAGGAAGGTAGAAAGAAAAGAGCATGAGAAGGAAGGAAGGAAGGTAGAAAGAGCATGAGAAGGAAGGAAGGAAGGTAGAAAGAAAAGAGCATGAGAAGGAAGGAAGGAAGGTAGAAAGAAAAGAGCATGAGAAGGAAGGAAGGAAGGTAGAAAGAAAAGAGCATGAGAAGGAAGGAAGGAAGGTAGAAAGAAAAGAGCATGAGAAGGAAGGAAGGAAGGTAGAAAGAAAAGAGCATGAGAAGGAAGGAAGGAAGGAAGGAAGGTAGAAAGAAAAGAGCATGAGAAGGAAGGAAGGAAGGTAGAAAGAAAAGAGCATGAGAAGGAAGGAAGGAAGGTAGAAAGAAAAGAGCATGAGAAGGAAGGAAGGAAGGTAGAAAGAAAAGAGCATGAGAAGGAAGGAAGGAAGGTAGAAAGAAAACAGCATGAAAAAGAACAGAATAGATGGAGCAAAAGAAAGAGAGAGAGCAAGAGATAGAAACAAAGAAACATAGAAAGAAACAATCAAAGAAAGAAAATAAAGAGTACAGAGAGAGAAAACGAGATATAACGAGTGACAACAAGCGAGAGGGAAAGAGAGAGAGTAAGAAAACAAGAGAATGAAAAAGAAAGTCATCTAGCTGCAGTGTCCTTGCGAGTTGTGCCTTTGTCATCACCAAGTGGGCATATTTCAAACTGCAGCTCGTTTTTTTCTTGTGCTTCTCTGGTCATCTCGTGGGCCCTTGGGCCGCATGTTTGACACCTGTGTAGTAGACAATTCAGCAACAGTCCAAAGTGAGTCAAGAATGGCGTCCAGGCTCCACTTGCATCCAAAACAGAGGCAAAAGACAATGGGGTTGAAAGCGTCTCTGTCTTGTCCTTTTTCTCTCTATCTCGCTCTCCCGTTCTCTTTGTTCTCTATCGCTCTCTCTCTCCTCCTTCTTTCTCTCTCTTTCTTGCTTTCTCTCACTATTTTTCCCTTTCATTTTCTTTCTCTCTTCATTTTTACTCTTTTTATTTGCCTTTTTCGGTCTTTTTCACTCTTGTACTCTCTCTTTCAATATCTTTCATTTTCTATCTTCTCTCTCTTTTTCTTTTTCATTTGCCTTAATTTTCCCTCTTATTCTCTCTCTCTCGTTGTCTCTGTTACCTGTTCATTTATTCTCTGTTCTCTTTCTATCTTTATTTTCTGTCTTTTTCCTCTCCCTTGTTTTCTGTCTCACGCACTCACACTCTCTCACTTTTTCTCTGAACTCTCTTTTTGTCTCTATTGTCTGTCTTTTTTACTCTTGCTCTCTTTTTCTGTTCTTTCTCTTATTCTTTGTTCCATTTCTCTCTTTGTCCCTCTCTCTGCCTATCATTCTTCTCTCTCTCCCTATCATTCTTCTCTCTCTCTCCTTTTCATTCTTCTCTCTCTTTCTCTCTCCCTGTTCTTTCTGTTATCTCTCTCTCTCTCTCTGTTCTTTCTGTTCTCTCTCTCTCTCTCCTTTCTGTTCTCTCTCTCTTTCTCTCTCTCTCTCTCTCAGTTCTTTCTGTTCTCTCTCTCTCTGTTCTTTCTGTTCTCTCTCTCCCTCTCTCTCTCTCTTTCTCTTTCTGTTCTCTCTCTCTCTCTGTGTTCTTTCTGTTCTCTCTCTCTCTCTCCCTCTCTCTGTGTTCTTTCTGTTCTCTCTCACCCTCTCTCTGTGTTCTTTCTGTTCTCTCTCTCTCTCTTTCTCTCTCTCTTCCTCTCTCTGTGTTCTTTCTGTTCTCTCTCTCCCTCTCTCTCTCTCTGTTTTTTCTGTTCTCTCTCTCTCCCTGTTCCTTCTGTTCTCTCTCTCTCTCTCTCTCTCTCTCTCTCTCTCTCTCTGTGTGTTCTTTCTGTTCTCTCTCTCTCTCTCTCTCCCTCTCTCTGTGTTCTTTCTGTTCTCTTGCTCTCTCTCTCTGTTCTTTCTGTCTCGCTCTCTCTCTCTCCCTCTCTGTGTTCTTTCTGTTCTCTCTCTCTCACTGTGTTCTTTCTGTTCTCTCTCTCTCTCTCTGTTCTTTCTGTCTCTCTCTCTCTCTCTCTCTGTTCTTTCTGTTCTCTCTCTCTCTCTCTCTCTCTCTCTCTCTGTTCTTTCTGTTCTCTCTCTCTCTCTCTCTATTCTTTCTGTTCTTTCTGTTCTCTCTCTCTCTCTCTCTCTCTCTCTCTATTCTTTCTGTTTTTTCTGTTCTCCCTGTTTTCTCTTTTTGTGATGGTGCAGGGTGACACATTAGTTGATTAGAACATTTAAAGACCGAACCGACAGGGCTCCCGCTTCCTGTCTGAAAGTCCCCTTCAAAATAAATGCGGAAAACAAATTCAAGCGGAACAAACTCATTTGCACACAATGGCTAGGGAACTTAGTAACTCCGCCTCCTCCTCTCTGATTGGTGCCGGAACAGGAAGTTGACGGCCATGGCCTTCCGCGACATGAACCCGTTCCCGGGGCGCCTCCTGAGCAGCCGGCGTGCCCTTCACCTGGAGCGCCTGCAGGGGGAGCTGCGACAACTGGAGGAACAGCACAAGGCCTTCGCCCGGCTGCGCGACCATCCGACGTGGTGCCCCCACCAATCGGCCAGTGAGGACGAGGAGGAGGCGGGCTGAATTCAAAAGCCCCGCCCACTCGAACTTGCTCTAAAAACGAAACGCGGCGGTGACATCCGAAAACATTTCAGATGCCCTTCTGGAGGAGAAATCCTGGACAATTGATTGCCAGCGTTATTCAAATGATGTAGTACACAACTTTCTCTTTCTCTCTCTCTCTCTCTCTCCCTCTCTTCCTCTAGCTTTTTCCTTTCTTTTCTCATTCTTCCTCTTTTTTTAATTTTTTTTCTCTCTTGCTTGCTCTCTCCCTCTTTCTGTCCCCAGTTTTCTCTTCTTTCTTTCTTTCTTGTACTGTCCTGCTTTCTTTATCTCTTTATTTCTCTTTCTACTAAGATATTTTCTGTCGTTATATCTGTTTTCATTGCACTTTGTTTAAATGTAATAAAAAACTGTTGAATTTTTTTGTGTGTTTTTTTTTCGACATACTCACCACCCCTTACGTCTTTTTTGATGATTTTTGACATACTAACCCCTTACGTCTTTTTTTCGACTTTTGCGACCTACTAACAATTTTGTGTTTTTTTCGCCGTTTTCGACATAGTAACCCCTTTGTGTTTTTTCGACGTTGGTGTTTTTTCGACATTTTCGACATACTAACCCCTTTGTGTTTTTTCGACATACTAACCCCTTTGTGTTTTTTTTCGACATTTTCGACATGGTAACCCCTTTGTTTTTTTTCGACATTTTCGACATAGTAACCCCTTTGTGTTTTTTGGACATTTTCGACATAGTATAACCCTTTTGTGTTTTTTCGACACTTTCAATATTTGTGTTTTTTCGGCATTTTGATATAGTAACCCCTTTGTGTTTTTTTCAACATTTTCGTCATAGTAACCCCTTTATTTTTTCGACATTTTCGACATAGTAACCCCTTTGTGTTTTTCGACATTTTCGACATAGTAACCCCTTTGTGTTTTTTCGACATACTAACCCCTTTGTGTTTTTTTTCGACATTTTCGACATGGTAACCCCTTTGTGTTTTTTTTCGACATTTTCGACATAGTAACTTCTTTGTGTTTTTTCGACATTTTCGACATAGTAACCCCTTTGTGATTTTTCGACATTTTCGTCATAGTAACCCCTTTGTGTTTTTTCGACATTTTCGACATAGTAACCCCTTTGTGTTTTTTCGACATACTAACCCCTTTGTGTTTTTTTTCGACATTTTCGACATGGTAACCCCTTTGTATTTTTTCGACATTTTCGACATAGTAACCCCTTTGTGTTTTTTGGACATTTTTGACATAGTATAACCCTTTGTGTTTTTTCGACACTTTCAATATTTGTGTTTTTTCGGCATTTTTGACATAGTAACTCCTTTGTTTTTTTCGACATTTTCGACATAGTAACCCCTTTGTTTTTTTCGACATTTTCGACATAGTAACCCCTTTGTTTTTTTCGACATTTTCGACATAGTAACCCCTTTGTGTTTTTTGGACATTTTCGACATACTATAACCCCTTTGTGTTTTTTCGACATTTTCAATATTTGTATTTTTTTGGCATTTTCGACATAGTAACTCCTTTGTGTTTTTTTCGACATTTTCGTCATAGTAACTTCTTTGTGTTTTTTCGACATTTTTGACATACTAACCCCTTTGTGTTTATTCGACATTTTCAACATAGTAACCCCTTTGTGTTTTTTTTGACATTTGTGTTTTTTCGACATTTTCGACATAGTAACCCCTTTGTGTTTTTTCGACATACTAACCCCTTTGTGTTTTTTTTCGACATTTTCGACATGGTAACCCCTTTGTATTTTTTCGACATTTTCGACATAGTAACCCCTTTGTGTTTTTTGGACATTTTCGACATAGTATAACCCTTTTGTGTTTTTTCGACACTTTCAATATTTGTGTTTTTTCGGCATTTTGATATAGTAACCCCTTTGTGTTTTTTTCAACATTTTCGTCATAGTAACCCCTTTATTTTTTTCGACATTTTCGACATAGTAACCCCTTTGTGTTTTTCGACATTTTCGACATAGTAACCCCTTTGTGTTTTTTCGACATACTAACCCCTTTGTGTTTTTTTTCGACATTTTCGACATGGTAACCCCTTTGTGTTTTTCGACATTTTCGACATAGTAACCCCTTTGTGTTTTTTCGACATACTAACCCCTTTGTGTTTTTTTTCGACATTTTCGACATAGTAACTTCTTTGTGTTTTTTCGACATTTTCGACATAGTAACCCCTTTGTGATTTTTCGACATTTTCGTCATAGTAACCCCTTTGTGTTTTTTCGACATTTTCGACATAGTAACTTCTTTGTGTTTTTTCGACATTTTTGACATACTAACCCCTTTGTGTTTATTCGACATTTTCAACATAGTAACCCCTTTGTGTTTTTCGACATTTTCGACATAGTAACCCCTTTGTGTTTTTTCGACATAGTAACCCCTTTGTGTTTTTTTTCGACATTTTCGACATAGTAACTTCTTTGTGTTTTTTCGACATTTTTGACATACTAACCCCTTTGTGTTTATTCGACATTTTCAACATAGTAACCCCTTTGTGTTTTTTTTGACATTTGTGTTTTTTCGACATTTTCGACATAGTAACCCCTTTGTGTTTTTTCGACATACTAACCCCTTTGTGTTTTTTTTCGACATTTTCGACATGGTAACCCCTTTGTTTTTTTTCGACATTTTCGACATAGTAACCCCTTTGTGTTTTTTGGACATTTTCGACATAGTATAACCCTTTTGTGTTTTTTCGACACTTTCAATATTTGTGTTTTTTCGGCATTTTGATATAGTAACCCCTTTGTGTTTTTTTCAACATTTTCGTCATAGTAACCCCTTTATTTTTTCGACATTTTCGACATAGTAACCCCTTTGTGTTTTTCGACATTTTCGACATAGTAACCCCTTTGTGTTTTTTCGACATACTAACCCCTTTGTGTTTTTTTTCGACATTTTCGACATGGTAACCCCTTTGTGTTTTTTTTCGACATTTTCGACATAGTAACTTCTTTGTGTTTTTTCGACATTTTCGACATAGTAACCCCTTTGTGATTTTTCGACATTTTCGTCATAGTAACCCCTTTGTGTTTTTTCGACATTTTCGACATAGTAACCCCTTTGTGTTTTTTCGACATACTAACCCCTTTGTGTTTTTTTTCGACATTTTCGACATGGTAACCCCTTTGTATTTTTTCGACATTTTCGACATAGTAACCCCTTTGTGTTTTTTGGACATTTTTGACATAGTATAACCCTTTGTGTTTTTTCGACACTTTCAATATTTGTGTTTTTTCGGCATTTTTGACATAGTAACTCCTTTGTTTTTTTCGACATTTTCGACATAGTAACCCCTTTGTTTTTTTCGACATTTTCGACATAGTAACCCCTTTGTTTTTTTCGACATTTTCGACATAGTAACCCCTTTGTGTTTTTTGGACATTTTCGACATACTATAACCCCTTTGTGTTTTTTCGACATTTTCAATATTTGTATTTTTTTGGCATTTTCGACATAGTAACTCCTTTGTGTTTTTTTCGACATTTTCGTCATAGTAACTTCTTTGTGTTTTTTCGACATTTTTGACATACTAACCCCTTTGTGTTTATTCGACATTTTCAACATAGTAACCCCTTTGTGTTTTTTTTGACATTTGTGTTTTTTCGACATTTTCGACATAGTAACCCCTTTGTGTTTTTTCGACATACTAACCCCTTTGTGTTTTTTTTCGACATTTTCGACATGGTAACCCCTTTGTATTTTTTCGACATTTTCGACATAGTAACCCCTTTGTGTTTTTTGGACATTTTCGACATAGTATAACCCTTTTGTGTTTTTTCGACACTTTCAATATTTGTGTTTTTTCGGCATTTTGATATAGTAACCCCTTTGTGTTTTTTTCAACATTTTCGTCATAGTAACCCCTTTATTTTTTTCGACATTTTCGACATAGTAACCCCTTTGTGTTTTTCGACATTTTCGACATAGTAACCCCTTTGTGTTTTTTCGACATACTAACCCCTTTGTGTTTTTTTTCGACATTTTCGACATGGTAACCCCTTTGTGTTTTTCGACATTTTCGACATAGTAACCCCTTTGTGTTTTTTCGACATACTAACCCCTTTGTGTTTTTTTTCGACATTTTCGACATAGTAACTTCTTTGTGTTTTTTCGACATTTTCGACATAGTAACCCCTTTGTGATTTTTCGACATTTTCGTCATAGTAACCCCTTTGTGTTTTTTCGACATTTTCGACATAGTAACTTCTTTGTGTTTTTTCGACATTTTTGACATACTAACCCCTTTGTGTTTATTCGACATTTTCAACATAGTAACCCCTTTGTGTTTTTCGACATTTTCGACATAGTAACCCCTTTGTGTTTTTTCGACATAGTAACCCCTTTGTGTTTTTTTTCGACATTTTCGACATAGTAACTTCTTTGTGTTTTTTCGACATTTTTGACATACTAACCCCTTTGTGTTTATTCGACATTTTCAACATAGTAACCCCTTTGTGTTTTTTTTGACATTTGTGTTTTTTCGACATTTTCGACATAGTAACCCCTTTGTGTTTTTTCGACATACTAACCCCTTTGTGTTTTTTTTCGACATTTTCGACATGGTAACCCCTTTGTATTTTTTCGACATTTTCGACATAGTAACCCCTTTGTGTTTTTTGGACATTTTCGACATAGTATAACCCTTTTGTGTTTTTTCGACACTTTCAATATTTGTGTTTTTTCGGCATTTTGATATAGTAACCCCTTTGTGTTTTTTTCAACATTTTCGTCATAGTAACCCCTTTATTTTTTTCGACATTTTCGACATAGTAACCCCTTTGTGTTTTTCGACATTTTCGACATAGTAACCCCTTTGTGTTTTTTCGACATACTAACCCCTTTGTGTTTTTTTTCGACATTTTCGACATGGTAACCCCTTTGTGTTTTTCGACATTTTCGACATAGTAACCCCTTTGTGTTTTTTCGACATTTTCGACATAGTAACCCCTTTGTGTTTTTTCGACATACTAACCCCTTTGTGTTTTTTTTCGACATTTTCGACATGGTAACCCCTTTGTGTTTTTCGACATTTTCGACATAGTAACCCCTTTGTGTTTTTCGACATTTTCGACATAGTAACCCCTTTGTGTTTTTTCGACATACTAACCCCTTTGTGTTTTTTTTCGACATTTTCGACATGGTAACCCCTTTGTGTTTTTCGACATTTTCGACATAGTAACCCCTTTGTGTTTTTCGACATTTTCGACATAGTAACCCCTTTGTGTTTTTTCGACATACTAACCCCTTTGTGTTTTTTTTCGACATTTTCGACATGGTAACCCCTTTGTGTTTTTCGACATTTTCGACATACTAACCCCTTTGTGTTTTTTTTCGACATTTTCGACATAGTAACTTCTTTGTGTTTTTTCGACATTTTCGACATAGTAACCCCTTTGTGATTTTTCGACATTTTCGTCATAGTAACCCCTTTGTGTTTTTTCGACATACTAACCCCTTTGTGTTTTTTTTCGACATTTTCGACATGGTAACCCCTTTGTATTTTTTCGACATTTTCGACATAGTAACCCCTTTGTGTTTTTTGGACATTTTTGACATAGTATAACCCTTTGTGTTTTTTCGACACTTTCAATATTTGTGTTTTTTCGGCATTTTTGACATAGTAACTCCTTTGTTTTTTTCGACATTTTCGACATAGTAACCCCTTTGTTTTTTTCGACATTTTCGACATAGTAACCCCTTTGTTTTTTTCGACATTTTCGACATAGTAACCCCTTTGTGTTTTTTGGACATTTTCGACATACTATAACCCCTTTGTGTTTTTTTCGACATTTTCGTCATAGTAACTTCTTTGTGTTTTTTCGACATTTTTGACATACTAACCCCTTTGTGTTTATTCGACATTTTCAACATAGTAACCCCTTTGTGTTTTTTTTGACATTTGTGTTTTTTCGACATTTTCGACATAGTAACCCCTTTGTGTTTTTTCGACATACTAACCCCTTTGTGTTTTTTTTCGACATTTTCGACATGGTAACCCCTTTGTATTTTTTCGACATTTTCGACATAGTAACCCCTTTGTGTTTTTTGGACATTTTCGACATAGTATAACCCTTTTGTGTTTTTTCGACACTTTCAATATTTGTGTTTTTTCGGCATTTTGATATAGTAACCCCTTTGTGTTTTTTTCAACATTTTCGTCATAGTAACCCCTTTGTGTTTTTTCGACATACTAACCCCTTTGTGTTTTTTTTCGACATTTTCGACATGGTAACCCCTTTGTGTTTTTCGACATTTTCGACATAGTAACCCCTTTGTGTTTTTTCGACATACTAACCCCTTTGTGTTTTTTTTCGACATTTTCGACATAGTAACTTCTTTGTGTTTTTTCGACATTTTCGACATAGTAACCCCTTTGTGATTTTTCGACATTTTCGTCATAGTAACCCCTTTGTGTTTTTTCGACATTTTCGACATAGTAACCCCTTTGTGTTTTTCCGACATACTAACCCCTTTGTGTTTTTTTTCGCCATTTTCGACATGGTAACCCCTTTGTATTTTTTCGACATTTTCGACATAGTAACCCCTTTGTGTTTTTTGGACATTTTTGACATAGTATAACCCTTTGTGTTTTTTCGACACTTTCAATATTTGTGTTTTTTCGGCATTTTTGACATAGTAACTCCTTTGTTTTTTTCGACATTTTCGACATAGTAACCCCTTTGTTTTTTTCGACATTTTCGACATAGTAACCCCTTTGTTTTTTTCGACATTTTCGACATAGTAACCCCTTTGTGTTTTTTGGACATTTTCGACATACTATAACCCCTTTGTGTTTTTTCGACATTTTCAATATTTGTATTTTTTCGGCATTTTCGACATAGTAACTCCTTTGTGTTTTTTTCGACATTTTCGTCATAGTAACTTCTTTGTGTTTTTTCGACATTTTTGACATACTAACCCCTTTGTGTTTATTCGACATTTTCAACATAGTAACCCCTTTGTGTTTTTTTTGACATTTGTGTTTTTTCGACATTTTCGACATAGTAACCCCTTTGTGTTTTTTCGACATACTAACCCCTTTGTGTTTTTTTTCGACATTTTCGACATGGTAACCCCTTTGTATTTTTTCGACATTTTCGACATAGTAACCCCTTTGTGTTTTTTGGACATTTTCGACATAGTATAACCCTTTTGTGTTTTTTCGACACTTTCAATATTTGTGTTTTTTCGGCATTTTGATATAGTAACCCCTTTGTGTTTTTTTCAACATTTTCGTCATAGTAACCCCTTTATTTTTTTCGACATTTTCAACATAGTAACCCCTTTGTGTTTTTCGACATTTTCGACATAGTAACCCCTTTGTGTTTTTTCGACATACTAACCCCTTTGTGTTTTTTTTCGACATTTTCGACATGGTAACCCCTTTGTGTTTTTCGACATTTTCGACATAGTAACCCCTTTGTGTTTTTTCGACATACTAACCCCTTTGTGTTTTTTTTCGACATTTTCGACATAGTAACTTCTTTGTGTTTTTTCGACATTTTCGACATAGTAACCCCTTTGTGATTTTTCGACATTTTCGTCATAGTAACCCCTTTGTGTTTTTTCGACATACTAACCCCTTTGTGTTTTTTTTCGACATTTTCGACATGGTAACCCCTTTGTATTTTTTCGACATTTTCGACATAGTAACCCCTTTGTGTTTTTTGGACATTTTTGACATAGTATAACCCTTTGTGTTTTTTCGACACTTTCAATATTTGTGTTTTTTCGGCATTTTTGACATAGTAACTCCTTTGTTTTTTTCGACATTTTCGACATAGTAACCCCTTTGTTTTTTTCGACATTTGCGACATAGTAACCCCTTTGTTTTTTTCGACATTTTCGACATAGTAACCCCTTTGTGTTTTTTGGACATTTTCGACATACTATAACCCCTTTGTGTTTTTTTCGACATTTTCGTCATAGTAACTTCTTTGTGTTTTTTCGACATTTTTGACATACTAACCCCTTTGTGTTTATTCGACATTTTCAACATAGTAACCCCTTTGTGTTTTTTTTGACATTTGTGTTTTTTCGACATTTTCGACATAGTAACCCCTTTGTGTTTTTTCGACATACTAACCCCTTTGTGTTTTTTTTCGACATTTTCGACATGGTAACCCCTTTGTATTTTTTCGACATTTTCGACATAGTAACCCCTTTGTGTTTTTTGGACATTTTCGACATAGTATAACCCTTTTGTGTTTTTTCGACACTTTCAATATTTGTGTTTTTTCGGCATTTTGATATAGTAACCCCTTTGTGTTTTTTTCAACATTTTCGTCATAGTAACCCCTTTATTTTTTTCGACATTTTCGACATAGTAACCCCTTTGTGTTTTTCGACATTTTCGACATAGTAACCCCTTTGTGTTTTTTCGACATACTAACCCCTTTGTGTTTTTTTTCGACATTTTCGACATGGTAACCCCTTTGTGTTTTTCGACATTTTCGACATAGTAACCCCTTTGTGTTTTTTCGACATACTAACCCCTTTGTGTTTTTTTTCGACATTTTCGACATAGTAACTTCTTTGTGTTTTTTCGACATTTTCGACATAGTAACCCCTTTGTGATTTTTCGACATTTTCGTCATAGTAACCCCTTTGTGTTTTTTCGACATTTTCGACATAGTAACTTCTTTGTGTTTTTTCGACATTTTCGACATAGTAACTTCTTTGTGTTTTTTCGACATTTTCAACATAGTAACCCCTTTGTGTTTTTCGACATTTTCGACATAGTAACCCCTTTGTGTTTTTTCGACATAGTAACCCCTTTGTGTTTTTTTTCGACATTTTCGACATGGTAACCCCTTTGTATTTTTTCGACATTTTCGACATAGTAACCCCTTTGTGTTTTTTGGACATTTTCGACATAGTATAACCCTTTGTGTTTTTTCGACACTTTCAATATTTGTATTTTTTTGGCATTTTCGACATAGTAACTCCTTTGTGTTTTTTTCGACATTTTCGTCATAGTAACTTCTTTGTGTTTTTTCGACATTTTTGACATACTAACCCCTTTGTGTTTATTCGACATTTTCAACATAGTAACCCCTTTGTGTTTTTTTTGACATTTGTGTTTTTTCGACATTTTCGACATAGTAACCCCTTTGTGTTTTTTCGACATACTAACCCCTTTGTGTTTTTTTTCGACATTTTCGACATGGTAACCCCTTTGTATTTTTTCGACATTTTCGACATAGTAACCCCTTTGTGTTTTTTGGACATTTTCGACATAGTATAACCCTTTTGTGTTTTTTCGACACTTTCAATATTTGTGTTTTTTCGGCATTTTGATATAGTAACCCCTTTGTGTTTTTTTCAACATTTTCGTCATAGTAACCCCTTTATTTTTTTCGACATTTTCGACATAGTAACCCCTTTGTGTTTTTCGACATTTTCGACATAGTAACCCCTTTGTGTTTTTTCGACATACTAACCCCTTTGTGTTTTTTTTCGACATTTTCGACATAGTAACTTCTTTGTGTTTTTTCGACATTTTCGACATAGTAACCCCTTTGTGATTTTTCGACATTTTCGTCATAGTAACCCCTTTGTGTTTTTTCGACATTTTCGACATAGTAACCCCTTTGTGTTTTTTCGACATACTAACCCCTTTGTGTTTTTTTTCGACATTTTCGACATGGTAACCCCTTTGTATTTTTTCGACATTTTCGACATAGTAACCCCTTTGTGTTTTTTGGACATTTTTGACATAGTATAACCCTTTGTGTTTTTTCGACACTTTCAATATTTGTGTTTTTTCGGCATTTTTGACATAGTAACTCCTTTGTTTTTTTCGACATTTTCGACATAGTAACCCCTTTGTTTTTTTCGACATTTTCGACATAGTAACCCCTTTGTTTTTTTCGACATTTTCGACATAGTAACCCCTTTGTGTTTTTTGGACATTTTTGACATACTATAACCCCTTTGTGTTTTTTCGACATTTTCAATATTTGTATTTTTTCGGCATTTTCGACATAGTAACTCCTTTGTGTTTTTTTCGACATTTTCGTCATTGTAACTTCTTTGTGTTTTTTTCGACATTTTTGACATACTAACCCCTTTGTGTTTATTCGACATTTTCAACATAGTAACCCCTTTGTGTTTTTTTTGACATTTGTGTTTTTTCGACATTTTCGACATAGTAACCCCTTTGTATTTTTTCGACATTTTCGACATAGTAACCCCTTTGTGTTTTTTGGACATTTTCGACATAGTATAACCCTTTTGTGTTTTTTCGACACTTTCAATATTTGTGTTTTTTCGGCATTTTGATATAGTAACCCCTTTGTGTTTTTTTCAACATTTTCGTCATAGTAACCCCTTTATTTTTTTCGACATTTTCGACATAGTAACCCCTTTGTGTTTTTCGACATTTTCGACATAGTAACCCCTTTGTGTTTTTTCGACATACTAACCCCTTTGTGTTTTTTTTCGACATTTTCGACATGGTAACCCCTTTGTGTTTTTTTTCGACATTTTCGACATAGTAACCCCTTTGTGTTTTTTGGACATTTTTGACATAGTATAACCCTTTGTGTTTTTTCGACACTTTCAATATTTGTGTTTTTTCGGCATTTTTGACATAGTAACTCCTTTGTTTTTTTCGACATTTTCGACATAGTAACCCCTTTGTTTTTTTCGACATTTTCGACATAGTAACCCCTTTGTTTTTTTCGACATTTTCGACATAGTAACCCCTTTGTGTTTTTTGGACATTTTTGACATACTATAACCCCTTTGTGTTTTTTCGACATTTTCAATATTTGTATTTTTTCGGCATTTTCGACATAGTAACTCCTTTGTGTTTTTTTCGACATTTTCGTCATTGTAACTTCTTTGTGTTTTTTCGACATTTTTGACATACTAACCCCTTTGTGTTTATTCGACATACTAACCCCTTTGTGTTTTTTCGACATTTTCAATATTTGTATTTTTTCGGCATTTTCGACATAGTAACTCCTTTGTGTTTTTTTCGACATTTTCGTCATAGTAACTTCTTTGTGTTTTTTCGACATTTTTGACATACTAACCCCTTTGTGTTTATTCGACATTTTCAACATAGTAACCCCTTTGTGTTTTTTTTGACATTTGTGTTTTTTCGACATTTTCGACATAGTAACCCCTTTGTGTTTTTTCGACATACTAACCCCTTTGTATTTTTTCGACATTTTCGACATAGTAACTTCTTTGTGTTTTTTCGACATTTTCGACATAGTAACCCCTTTGTGATTTTTCGACATTTTCGTCATAGTAACCCCTTTGTGTTTTTTCGACATACTAACCCCTTTGTGTTTTTTTTCGACATTTTCGACATGGTAACCCCTTTGTATTTTTTCGACATTTTCGACATAGTAACCCCTTTGTGTTTTTTGGACATTTTCGACATAGTATAACCCTTTTGTGTTTTTTCGACACTTTCAATATTTGTGTTTTTTCGGCATTTTGATATAGTAACCCCTTTGTGTTTTTTTCAACATTTTCGTCATAGTAACCCCTTTATTTTTTTCGACATTTTCGACATAGTAACCCCTTTGTGTTTTTTCGACATTTTCGACATAGTAACTTCTTTGTGTTTTTTCGACATTTTCGACATAGTAACCCCTTTGTGATTTTTCGACATTTTCGTCATAGTAACCCCTTTGTGTTTTTTCGACATTTTCGTCATAGTAACCCCTTTATTTTTTTCGACATTTTCGACATAGTAACCCCTTTGTGTTTTTCGACATTTTCGACATAGTAACCCCTTTGTGTTTTTTCGACATACTAACCCCTTTGTGTTTTTTTTCGACATTTTCGACATGGTAACCCCTTTGTGTTTTTTTTCGACATTTTCGACATAGTAACCCCTTTGTGTTTTTTGGACATTTTTGACATAGTATAACCCTTTGTGTTTTTTCGACACTTTCAATATTTGTGTTTTTTCGGCATTTTTGACATAGTAACTCCTTTGTTTTTTTCGACATTTTCGACATAGTAACCCCTTTGTTTTTTTCGACATTTTCGACATAGTAACCCCTTTGTTTTTTTCGACATTTTCGACATAGTAACCCCTTTGTGTTTTTTGGACATTTTTGACATACTATAACCCCTTTGTGTTTTTTCGACATTTTCAATATTTGTATTTTTTCGGCATTTTCGACATAGTAACTCCTTTGTGTTTTTTTCGACATTTTCGTCATTGTAACTTCTTTGTGTTTTTTCGACATTTTTGACATACTAACCCCTTTGTGTTTATTCGACATACTAACCCCTTTGTGTTTTTTCGACATTTTCAATATTTGTATTTTTTCGGCATTTTCGACATAGTAACTCCTTTGTGTTTTTTTCGACATTTTCGTCATAGTAACTTCTTTGTGTTTTTTCGACATTTTTGACATACTAACCCCTTTGTGTTTATTCGACATTTTCAACATAGTAACCCCTTTGTGTTTTTTTTGACATTTGTGTTTTTTCGACATTTTCGACATAGTAACCCCTTTGTGTTTTTTCGACATACTAACCCCTTTGTGTTTTTTTTCGACATTTTCGACATGGTAACCCCTTTGTATTTTTTCGACATTTTCGACATAGTAACCCCTTTGTGTTTTTTGGACATTTTCGACATAGTATAACCCTTTTGTGTTTTTTCGACACTTTCAATATTTGTGTTTTTTCGGCATTTTGATATAGTAACCCCTTTGTGTTTTTTTCAACATTTTCGTCATAGTAACCCCTTTATTTTTTTCGACATTTTCGACATAGTAACCCCTTTGTGTTTTTTCGACATACTAACCCCTTTGTGTTTTTTTTCGACATTTTCGACATAGTAACTTCTTTGTGTTTTTTCGACATTTTCGACATAGTAACCCCTTTGTGATTTTTCGACATTTTCGTCATAGTAACCCCTTTGTGTTTTTTCGACATTTTCGTCATAGTAACCCCTTTATTTTTTTCGACATTTTCGACATACTAACCCCTTTGTGTTTTTTCGACATTTTCGACATAGTAACCCCTTTGTGATTTTTCGACATTTTCGTCATAGTAACCCCTTTGTGTTTTTTCGACATTTTCGACATAGTAACCCCTTTGTGTTTTTTCGACATACTAACCCCTTTGTGTTTTTTTTCGACATTTTCGACATGGTAACCCCTTTGTATTTTTTCGACATTTTCGACATAGTAACCCCTTTGTGTTTTTTGGACATTTTTGACATAGTATAACCCTTTGTGTTTTTTTGACACTTTCAATATTTGTGTTTTTTCGGCATTTTTGACATAGTAACCCCTTTGTTTTTTTCGACATTTTCGACATAGTAACCCCTTTGTTTTTTTCGACATTTTCGACATAGTAACCCCTTTGTTTTTTTCGACATTTTCGACATAGTAACCCCTTTGTGTTTTTTGGACATTTTCAACATACTATAACCCCTTTGTGTTTTTTCGACATTTTCAATATTTGTATTTTTTCGGCATTTTCGACATAGTAACTCCTTTGTTTTTTTCGACATTTTTGACATACTAACCCCTTTGTGTTTATTCGACATTTTCAACATAGTAACCCCTTTGTGTTTTTTTTGACATTTGTGTTTTTTCGACATTTTCGACATAGTAACCCCTTTGTGTTTTTTGGACATTTTTGACATACTATAACCCTTTTGTGTTTTTTCGACATTTTCAATATTTGTATTTTTTCGGCATTTTCGACATAGTAACTCCTTTGTGTTTTTTTCGACATTTTCGTCATAGTAACTTCTTTGTGTTTTTTCGACATTTTTGACATACTAACCCCTTTGTGTTTATTCGACATTTTCAACATAGTAACCCCTTTGTGTTTTTTTTGACATTTGTGTTTTTTCGACATTTTCGACATAATAACCCCTTTGTTTTTTGGGACATTTTCGACATAGTATAACCCCTTTGTGTTTTTTCGACATTTTCGACACAGTAACCCCTTTGTGTTTTTTTCGACATTTTCGTCATAGTAACCCCTTTGTGTTTTTTTTGACATTTGTGTTTTTCCGACATTTTCGACATAATAACCCCTTTGTTTTTTGGGACATTTTCGACATAGTATAACCCCTTTGTGTTTTTTCGACATTTTCAATATTTGTGTTTTTTCGGCATTTTCGACATAGTAACCCCTTTGTGTTTTTTTCGACATTTTCGTCATAGTAACCCCTTTGTGTTTTTTCAACATACTAACTCCTTAGTGGTTTTTTTCGACATAGTTACCCCTTTGTGTTTTTTTCGACATTTTTGACATAGTAACCCCTTTGTGTTTATTCGACATTTTTGACATAGTAACCCCTTTGTGTTTATTCGACATTTTCGACGTTTGTGTTTTTTCGACATAGTAACCCCTTTGTGTTTTTTTCGACATTTTCGACATAGTAACCCCTTTGTTTTTTTGGACATTTTCGACATAGTATAACCCCTTTGTGTTTTTTCGACATTTTCGACGTTTGTGTTTTTTCGACATAGTAACCCCTTTGGGTTTTTTCGACATACTAACCCCTTTGTTTTTTTTCCGACATTTTCGACATAGTAACCCCTTTGTTTTTTTCGACATTTTCGACATAGTAACCCCTTTGTGTTTTTTGGACATTTTTGACATAGTATAACCCCTTTGTGTTTTTTCGACATTTTCAATATTTGTATTTTTTCGGCATTTTCGACATAGTAACTAACCCCTTTGTGTTTTTTTCGACATTTTCGTCATAGTAACTTCTTTGTGTTTTTTCGACATTTTCGACATAGTAACCCCTTTGTGTTTTTTTCAACATTTTCAACATAAGAACCCCTTTGTGTTTTTTCTACATTTTTGACATAGTAACCCCTTTGTTTTTTCGACATTTTCGTCATAGTAACCCCTTTGTGTTTTTTTCGACATTTTCGTCATAGTAACCCTTTTGTGTTTTTTTTTTTACATTTGTGTTTTTTCGTCAATTTCGACATCGTAACCCCTTCGTGTTTTTTCAACATTTTCAAGCACACACCGGTTATTATTGGTTTGACGGGGGATTGAACACACGACCCTGTGGTGTCATTCAGGCGTCTGACCAGAGGAGCTACTGGTGGTGTACAGATATCTACTGAACCCTAACTGTGTCCAAGCCAAATCGCCAACCCACAGACAGGCTCTGCCCACACAAAGCAAACCGGATGTCGTGGTGAGGGCAGTCCGAATTAAAAAAAGACAAACAAAAGGAGAAAAAGTAATAGTAACAAAGCATCGACAAAAAAAAAACCCCCGAAGTAAAACGCTCGGAAAAGAAACAAAAGAAGAATAATAGATAGACAGATACTTTATTCATCTCCATAGGAAAATTCACACTTCCAGCAGTCTCCTTTGTTGTTTATTAACAGATTAACAGGATGGCCTCGGGGTGCTGTGTTGTAGTTTAGCAACAGCAGAGTGGATGACGTCACACGCTAGGCCAAAAGTTCGACGTCCCTGTAGCAGATGGAAATCTTTGTTCCCAGGGTTACACCACCTCGTGTTCACGTAGATAGTGAGTCCGCCTCCTCTCCGCTTCCCGCAGGCTTTTGTGTCTCTGTCTGTCCTAACAGTGCTGAAGCCGGGTAGCTCCACGTTAGCGTCCGGGATGCTAGACGTGAGCCACGTTTCCATAAAGCACAGCAAACTGCACTCCCACAGCCAGTTTGTCTGTCTTATTTGGTAGAGAGTTCACATTTACCATGATTACGGACGGTACCGAAGACTTATAACGCCGGCTTTTCATCCACGCTAGGGCCCCCTTATCACGCCGGTAGGTAATATACTCTAAAATAGGAAAATGGAGAACAAAAAAGAAAGAAGTGGGGAAAAAGAAGAAAAAAGCAAGTGTGGAAAAGAAACAAAAGAAGAAAAAAGGAGAGAAAAGGAAAAAAGAAATTAAAATAAAGAATGAAACAGTTTTCTAATGACGTATTCGGCACAAGTAATACGATCCACTGGAGGTGGTTCCCAGCCTTTGTTTGAGGCGTCTTACCAATGAAAGAAAAAAGCCTCGCCGGGCGTGGCCACACTGAACAGACCGGAGCGACTGGAAAGGTTTGTTGCAAAGTCTAGAATGTCGCACAAACTATTGCCGTACAAAGTTCAGAAACAACACTGCTATGCCGACGTATTTATATTTCACACTTTATTTCCTTGACTTTGGCTTTACCTTTGATCACTGTCGAAGCCAAAGTACGGATCCAGTTTCAAAAAATAAAGCTCATTTCATACAAATTCACCGTTCCTGTGCAGCGACTCAATTTCCTGAGAGTGCTCAGGAAAAATCATCGGAAACAGCAGCCGCTGGTGTCTTTTTACAAAGCCACAGCGGAGAGAGTTCTGACATACTGCATTACGGTGTGGCATGCAGCAGACAGGAAAACGCTTCAGAAGGTCATCAACACAGCCCAGAGAATCATTGGTTGCTCTCTACCCAGTCTGGAGGACATTGCCTGCTCTCGCTACCTCAGCAGAGCAGAAAACATCATCAAAGACTTTTCTCACCCCGGTCACCACCTCTTTGACCTGCTGCCTTCCGGAGCCGCCTCCCTTTACTCCCAAGAAAATCCTCTTTATTGTCGTCGGTGCCGACCTAGCCGATGAGACGTGGCACTCGGGGAGAACCCGAACTATTTTTTTTGTCCCAACCGGATTCTGTGACGCCTCTGTACTGGTAGCGTATTGCACCACACTTCCAATGAATGCCTGTTTATTGCTTTTTATATGACAGCATCCATACCTGTCAACCTGTCCGTTTTTGCCGCACAAAATACTTTATTATGCATTTTAAGACGTGTACGACGTACAAGATAATCCGTACGGAAAAACGCAAATTTGTCAATGATGGGTACCATCCGGTATACACCGTCTATCACCAAACGGTAAATCAATCAAGTCAAACAAGTTCGCCGCGGTAGCCTCTATCTCTGTATCGTTTTTTTCATTGCAAACGAAGCGAGCGGTTTGATGCTACTGTTGCGCATGCGTCTGCCGCCTCGGGATTTCCCATCATGCATCATTCAACATTGGATTTCATGTGGTAGTTGTGTAGTGAAAGGAAGTCCGTCTCTTTTTAGAGAACCGGCTTTTTCGGCTCAACTCATTAAAGAGAGCCGGCTCTCAAACGGCTCACTTGCTTTGATGCATTATGTTACGATTTATTATGTTGTATCAAGAAGTTAAGAAAAAAAGGAAGTATAAAAGGAGAAAATGAAGAAAACAGGTTTGTGGTTATCCCTTTAATCAGGAGATTACCAACAATAATTTAATGCAGAAAATGAATTCATAATTTGAATAAGAAAATTTATTATTCTACTTAATTCTATTTACATGTATTTTTTTCCTTCTACAGTGAAGGTCCAAGCGACTTCATTTTTGAACCTTTTCATAATAAACCTCATTCATGTCGAGCAACTCAGTATCTCACAACAAAATGTTAATTAACAATATATACGATATAACGAAACACATGTGCAATATAACATGTTAAACTACATAAATAAACACGTTTTGAAAAAGAAATATGATGTAAGATTATTTTGTATTTTGTAAGGGAAAATACGACATTTTGTAAGGGCATGGAGCCCTGGAGCGCGACAGGTATGAAAACTGCTCTTTTAAAGGGTTTTTTATTTCCATTTTTGTATGAAAAATGTTGAAAACTAAAAATATGTATATATCTAAAGATTTTGAAGAAATAAAAGATGACCTAAACTGATCCATATAAGCCTTTTTTTGCCCACGTCAGAATGATCAAGCAAGTTGGTGAGTCACGAGTCACGAGACGGGTTTTTCCAATAGCCCCGCCCCTTCCAGAAGCTTCCTCATCCTCCCGGCTCACCATTGGTTCTAGTAGGCGGGTCTTAAAGGCTGAGCCAATAGAGCCACACGTAAACATTGCCTCTCCCGGTAACGCCCACCCCGGAAGTGTCCCGGCCCAGAATCCAGCGACTCCGTTTAAAAGCTGCGTCACAAGCGAACTGCCGCAAATTCGAATCGGAACCAGATACAGATTCAAAACCGGTAAAAATAAGAAGATCGAGCGATGTCGACCACGGTTAAGGCGTACTTACTGGGTAAGGAGGAAGCGGTTCGGGAGATCCGCCGCTTCTTGGTGGAGCAGGACGGCCTTCGGAGTTTCGAGCTGCTCTGCGACAAAACTTGTCGCCTGTTTTCGGGACTCAAGAAAGGAGGCTTCAATCTCTACTACAAAGGTCCCAAACCGGCGATCAAATAAGTCCACTCGTCGACCCGTTTCCGACCTCGGTTTTTGTCTTTGCAGACTGCGAAGGAGACCTGGTGGCCTTCTCCTCGGACGAGGAGCTCGCCATGGGCCTGGACGGGAACAAAGACGACGTCTTCAGACTCTACATCAGAGGTACACATTTTGTTGTGAGTTGCTTGACCTGAATGAGGTTTATTATAAAAAAAATGTTCAAAAATGAAGTCGCTTGGACGTTCACTGTAGAAGGAAAAAAACATGCAAATATAACTTTCTTATTCAAATTATGAATTCATTTTCTGCATTAAATTATTGTTGGTAATATACTGATTAAATGGATAACCACAAACCTGTCTTTTTTTCATTTTCTCCTTTTATACTTCATTTTTTTCTTAACTTCTTTATACAACATCATAATTCGTAATATAATGCATCACAGCAAGTGAGCCGTTTGAGAGACGGCTCTCTTGAATGAGTTGAGCCGAAAAAGCCGCTTCTCTAAAAAGAGACGGACTTCCTTTCACTACACAACTACCACATAAAATCCGATGTTTTTTAAGACCACATGTATTTTAAATTTACTCAGAATGACCTACGGCGTTTTAATTCAGGTTCGGCCATTGCGACTCGATGATTGTATCCATAGAAAATTCAAAACTACAGTGTAACCTCGGTTCTCAACCATAATCCGTTCCAGAACCCTGTTGGAAAACCGATTTGTTCGATCACCGAAATCATTTTTCCCATTAAAAATAATGTAAATCGTTTTAATCCGTTCCAACACCCTGAATGTTTACCTTGAATGTTTAACGTAAACTTAAAGCTAACCCAGGCTAATCGTACGTTCGCGTTATCGTAATCTTCAGTACGAAATATTACGCTAACATGAACGTGTAAAAATTAAAAAAAAACAGGTCATTTAGCACCCGGGTCTCCACAACAAGTGGTGAGCGGTTCATTGGAAAGGGGGCTCCGTTCCAACACCCTGAATGTTTACCTTGAATGTTTAACATAAACTTAAAGCTAACCCAGGCTTCCGTACGAAAGATTACGCTAACATGAACGTGTAAAAATAAAAAAGGATAAAGAAAAGAATTATGAATAGGATTTCTTACCTTTGTGGTGGTCAGCAGTAGGCGCAGGTGGACGGTGGAGCTATTATTTCTTTCTTAAATGCAATAGTTGTACGCACTACTTTTCTTTTTCACCTGTGGCAACTTTGCTGCTTGCACTGACTTTCTTCGGAGGCATAATAAGGGGCTAAAACACCCGTACGCCGCTCAGCATCGCACCCTAGCGTACGCACTCACACATTACCGGTGTTTGAACTCCGATTTTTGACCGAACAGCGAAGCAAGAATTTCTCGAAATTTTTGGCCCAACTCCGATTTGTTCGAACTGAGAGGCGTTCGAAAACCGAGGTTCCACTGTATGTTAGAATGGAGGCCGACTGTTTGATTTAATGAAGGAATTTCTTTTCAATGTGACGAGTCGCTACGAGTTTGTTTGGATTCCTTTAGTCGTTCTTTCTCGATGCCTTTATTACTTGGATTCGAATCGAATTTGGCTCTGCTCCTTTTTTTTCTTCTTCCTTTTCTGATGACTTTGTCCTTCTATAACTTGGATTGAAATTGTACCTTTTTTTTGTTTTACTGCTTTTAAAGGCTTTTCACCACTTCAACACTTTCAGTACTTTTTGCCTATGTAGTATTTGCCATTTTCAGCTCTTTTCTCATACTTTTTTTGCACGTTCTCCATAATATCAGTCCTTTTTTTTTTACATAATCTTCAGTGCCTTTTCTCCTTTTTAAATTTCCTTTTTTTATATAGTTTTTGCTACTTTTGTCGTTTTCTGCACTTTTTAGTTATTTTCAGGACCGTTTTCTTTTCTTTACCCATCCTTTTAGCTTCTCAGTACAGTAATCGTTTTTGGCCTTCCCCATACTTTGCAGTACTGTTGAAGTCATTTTTGGTCCCCTTTTCACATTTTCTGTCCCTTTTTGGTAGTTTTTCCATTCCAACTCGCAAGAGAAAAAGTACGAGTAGCTTCTTGTTTTGTTTGTTTTTGCAGAGAAGAAGGAACACAGGCGCGACTTCCCGCTTCACGCCTTTCCTCCCGCCGCCGCCGCCTTTGCGGCAGGGGCCCCCCAAAGCGCAGGGGCCCCGGCCGGGGGCCCCGTGCACGCCAACGTGACGTGCGACGGCTGCGAAGGCCCGGTGGTGGGCGTCCGATTCAAGTGCAGCGTTTGCCCCGATTACGATTTGTGCTCGGCCTGCCAGACGCAGGGAAAGCACACCGAGCACCAACTGTTGCCCATATGGCACCCCCTGCAGGTCAGACCCAGTACTGCAAACTCTTTTTAGCGAAGCGGGCGCGAACGTCTTTGCGCATTGTTTTTCTTGCTTTATTATGTGACATTATGCACGAAATGTCTTACAAAGTGGGTAATGAATCAAACAAATCAATATTAAAAAGTAAGCAAAGTGAAAGGCTATCCATAAAAACATGTGAAGGGGAAAAAACGAAAAGGAAAAATTCCAGGAAACAAAAAGGTCTTTGGGGTCCCTGTTCATTTATTACCAATAAAAATGTAACATTACACATAAAAAGATTTTTTAATCCTTTATTTTACCGAATATGATGTATTTGTGAAACATACGTAGACAGGCAAAAGAAATTAAAATATTTCCAGATCTACAAGACAATTTTAAACTTTTATACACACGGCAAATTCCAAAAGTCTGCTCGTAGACTATATGGAAGAGACCTGGCACCAGATTTGTGGGGGGGAGCTGGCTCCCGTTGTTCACTTCATAGAGCCAGCTCAAAGGGGCGTCATGTTTGCGAATGGCACAGTCACGATGTACACTTCAAAGAGTCGGCTCATAGCCGTTACGTTCACCGAAGCCACATGACTATCTCGACAGGAGCGCGCTCCCAACGAGTGGGGTGTGGGATTCTGCGGTCGAATCGGAGGCTTCCAGTGCCTGCATGACGAGCGACTCCCGTTTTTGCTTTCAGACTCTGTTGCAGCGAGGAAAGCTGATGAAAATGCGGCGCTGCGGCAAGAGCCAGAGATGTCCCCGGGGCCCGGGCGTCCCCCCAGCCGGTCAGTCCTTATAATAGGTTGAAGTGGTTGTCAGGGCAACACGTGTTGACATTTGCCCCCCCAAACAGGACTGTGCTTCCTGAAGAACGTCGGGGAGGGTGTGGCTGCTATGTTGAGCCCGTTAGGTGAGTGGCCGGCACCCGCTAAGCATACAAATGGAGCATTTCGGTTGATTTTTTACTTTTAGATGATTACTTTTGTAGTACAGTTGAACCTCGTTTCTCGACCATAATCTGTTCCAAAACCCTGTTCGAGAACCGATTTATTCAATCACCGAAATTATTTTTCCCATTAAAAGTAATGTAAATCGTTTTAATCCGTTCCAACACCCTGAATGCTTACCTTGAATGTTTAACGTAAACATAAAGCTAACCCAGGCTAATCGTACGTCCGCGTTTTCGTAATCTTCCGTACGAAAGATTACGCTAACATGAACGTGTAAAAATAAAAAAATCAGGTTGTTTACAAGTCATTTAGCACCACAGGTGGCTAGCGTTTCATTGGAAAGGGGGCTCCGTTCCAACACCCTGAATTTTGGGCTCAGTTCCAACACCCTGAATGTTTACCCCGAATCATAAAGCTAACCCAGGCTAATCGTACGTTCGCGTTATCGTAATCTTCCGTACGAAAGATTACGCTAACACGAACGTGTAAAAAAAAAAAAAAGAAAGAAAAGAATTATGAATAGGATTTCTTACGTTTGTGGTGGTCAGCAGAAGGCGCATGCTGTATTCCTATCTTGCACACCTCTTTCATATTTAGCTATTATGTCTTTCTTATAGGCAATAGTTGTACGAACAACTTTTCTTTTTCACCTGTCCTGCTTGCACAGACCTTCTTCGGAGGCATAGTTAGGGGCTAAAACACTCCGTTCACCGATATCAAAAGCGAAAGCAAAAAGAGGCAAGTGCGCACGTGATAAGTTGGTCACGAGGGGTGGGGGCGAGCTACACGATCTACACCGGTACGCCTCTCAGCATCGCACCCTAGCGTACGCACTCACGCATTACCGGCGTTCGAACTCCGAATTTTTGACCCAACAGCTTAGCAAGAATTTCTTGAAATTTTTGGTCGAACACCGATTTGTTCGAACTGAGAGGCGTTCGAAAACCAAGGTTCCACTGTATTTCCATAGTCATTTGTCTGGCCCTTAATGGCAAAACGTCTGAAAGGGTCATACAGACCATCTTGCGCCATCTCCTGATCTAAACCTGTATGGGAACAAATGAATGTGGTATGTCGAGGCATCACTTCATTTGAACACTTCCACTCTAGAAAGTATTGTCACCTGTTTCAGGCTTTTTAATGCGTCAATATGGTTTGATGACAGCATTATGTTCCATTACTGTTGGACTGATCGGGAAGATGTTTTCTAAACAATTTAGGGTCAAGTTGGATGCTCGAGATGTCTTATGTAGATGTATGGCTGTAAAACGACATTTTTAGAATCCGAGGCGTGTTCAGGAGAGTGAGTGATTGCTATCGCTAGCTTCTGAACGGCCAGTGATTATTGAGCGCTCGCGTGCCCGAGTAATCACGGGAGAAAGACCGCTTACTTTGATTTCCAACATGGCGTCGACAGTGCAGAAGATGGAGGATCTCACCCTGACGAGTGCTGTTGGCGATGTAATATATCGTCTTACATTGCCTGGTAATGTTTGTGAACAATGCAAGACAGGTATGACCCTTCCACTGCGTTTAGGATAACCTTAACTGTGTCAATATGCGAACTGTCGCTCATATCAGCCAACTCGCTCAAAGCAAGCTGTAGAACGAAATCCATTGTACTGTCGTCGGCCATTTTGGATCAGTAAGGCAATCACAGTGAGCGATTACAAAACGTTCAGCAGTGCGCGGCAAGCGATTATCAAGAGACTACATGTCTGATCACTCTCCTGAACACGCCTCCGTTTACTCAATCCCACTCATCTATACTGGCATCGTCGACGGGCATTTTGGGAAATGTAGTCCTGCGCTCTTTTGACCCGTTCAGACATTTAAAGATCTTACCGCGGAAAATGACCCCTTCGGTTGCACGCAGGCATCGACGTGGACATCGACGTGGAGCACCAGGGCCAGAAGACTAAGGTGACCGGTCAGGACCCGGAAGAGGCGCCGACAGGAAAGGTATGATTGCGGGCGGGACTGGCGAGCGATTTATTTTGACTGACCGTATGGACCTTCAGGGGGACAGCGACGAGGAGTGGACCGAAGTCTCCAGTAAGGAGGTGGACCCGTCCAGTGGAGAACTGCAATCCCTGGACCAGAAAGAGGACCCTGAGGTCCAGAAAGCTGCAGAGGGCTTGAAGGAGGCAACGCTGTACCCACAGCTTCCTCCAGGTAATAGTTAAAATAGTACAAAAACCAAAAGAATTCAACAGAAATCCAGCTACAGTAATACGACAGAAATACTGGAAATGTGCAACTACAGTTATACGACTGATGCTACAAACATTCATATAAAACTATAGAGATATTGTAGCACAGTATTTTCCGCACTATAAGGCACACCGGGTTATAGGGCGCACCCCCCAAAAAATCGTTTTTGGTCCTATATTTTCCATACATAAGGCGCACCGGATTATAAGGCGCTACAATGGGAACGTCGACAAAACAGTCAGATAGTTCAGTCCAACTTATTACCCCCTTAACATTCCCAAAGCTTGCAAGGAAGCAAATACGTGTTTTAGACATGTACTTAAACAGTGTCTGTACGATGTCACCAAACAAACATTTTTTAGTTTCCATTTTATTTTTTGCTGGCAACTGTGTGGACAGCAAAGTAAGAATTTTATTGTGCAGGGAAACGGGGTTCTTTACTGTGCATATGACAAACACTTTGAATTGAATTTAGTTTGAAAATAGACTCATCACAGAAACATCAAGATCGTTCTAAAACAAGATACCGGGAAAATATAAAGCCGCATAGCTCACCTAAGTTCTCTTGCAGCCTTCACGTTCATTAATGATACGTAACCATAGTCTTCTTACGACCGTGAGTGTAGTAAATCCAGGAGAGTAAAATATTTACAAATACAGAATAGTAAAACATGTTTTCTCTATGCCGTAGTGCAACCCAACGTGTGATTCACATTCATCTTTTTCGGCCAATTGCAGGCTTTGTTTCGCACCTTTAGCCTATGCGAGCCTGTAAATGATTAAAAAGGATCCGCCCCCTTTACCTCCGAATAACTCTAGCCAATAGTGACTGATTCAAATGATTGACACATTGGTTAGGAAATGAAACGCTGGAATATAAATCCCAGCATACACCGCGGACGACTTCGCCTTCGGGGGAAAATCTAGTCGGCGGCTGCTTGCCTTAGTTGCAAGGCTTTGCGGCTTAATATTGATCCATATATAAGGCGCACTGTATTATAAGGCGCATGGTCAGCTTTTGAAAAAAATAAAGGCTTTTAGGTGTGCCTTATAGTGCGGAAAATACGGTATTTCCCCAGTTGTATAAAATAGTACTAAGGAATTACTACAGTGTTACAGCAAGACTGCTATAAAAAAATACTGCAAAAACAATACGATTACAGTGGTTTAACAGAAATACGACATGTGCATATATAATATATATATATATATATATATACACACAAGTAAAATAATAGTACAGAAATTCTACTATGGAAATATCAAATAAAGTGCCTAAAAGAAGAACCTAATATGTAATTTTGCTTTTAATTTGGTGGGATTCATCTGCGTAACATGTTTGCATCTTCCTAAACACAATTTTTTGGCATTTTTTGCGTGCCCCCCTTTGCAGATGCGGACCCCCGCTTGGCAGAGTCCCTGACCCACATGTTGTCCATGGGCTTCACAGACGAGGGAGGCTGGCTGAGTCGCCTGCTCCAGACCAAAGACTTCGACATCGGGGCCGCTCTGGACGCCATACGCTACGACAAAAAAGCCCGGGGCCCCTCGCACTAAACGTGGCCCTCACCCCCGCACTGTTGTCGGGATACTCAATAAACACGCCGTTGGGCCTTTATTCCTCTGTTGCTTTCTTTGTTCACAACCAAACATCATCAAAATCCTCACCGCTATCAAACATGGAGGGCGCAGGGACGGAGGGGCGGGGCGCAGGGAGAACAGGGCGGGAAGCAGGGACGAAGGGGCAGGACCCCACCCCTCGGCTTTTGAGGCCCACGTGTCCGGCGATGCCTTCAGGCGCCAACGAAATGCGCTCAGCGGGGACAACTAACTGCCAGCAAAAAAATATATATATATCAAAAGCAGGGTTTTCAACAAAGGCTCTTTTCTAAGACTAAGATTTTGTCTTGCTTTAAAACTAGGGTTCATGTTTCATTTGTAGGTTTCAAACCAGTTTTAGACCATAAACTAGGATTGGGGTTTCATATTAGGGATTTTAAACCATCTTTAGGGTTTGGAACTAGAATTAGATAGATAGATACTTTATTCATCCCCTAAGGGAAATTCACAATTCAATTGTCAATTCAATAGAATAGAATTGTCTTTTATCATTGATCCACCTGTGGGGAGTTTGCATGTTCTCCCCGTGCTTGCGTGGGTTTCCTCCGGGCACTGCGGTTCCATCCCAAATTCCAAAAACATGCAGTTCAGGTTAATTGGCTGGTCCAAATTGTCCCTAGGTGTGAATGAGCAGGGTTGGGTAGGGTTACTTTAACTTGATTACTTTCAATTACTTTTGGATTACTCCAATACCAAATATGCTAATAAAAGACAAAATAAACTAAATATGAATATTATTAATATTATTATTAATATAATTATGACTCACAACACGTGGTAAGCTTTCTCTCCTGGCTTTGATCTCCGACAAAACTAACATAAAATGCGACAAACGAAATGAAAATAAATCCAAACAGCTTGCCAACATCATTTTTGCCGTTCCATATATTCCAAGCCTGCACAAAATTTAGTCATTTTATTCATATTTAGTTTCTTTTGTCTTTTATTAGCATATTTGGTATTGGAGTCATCCAAAAGTCATTGAAAGTAATCAAGTTAAAGTAACCCTACCCAACCCTGTGAATGAGCAAGTGAGTCGTCTGTCTCAGTGTGCCCTGTGACTGGCTGGCAACCAGTTCAGGGCGTCCCCTGCCCACTGCCCGAAGATGATTGGGATGGGCTCCAGCACCCCCGCAACCCTATTGAGGATAAGCGGTGCAGATAATGGATGGACGGATCATTGATATCAAGGTTGTGAAACATTGTATGTGACACTCCAGGGTAAAAGATGTCATATAAAGACTTAAGACAAAAAAAAAAGACTCTGAATGGCTAGGCAAAAAAAGTCAACATGGTGATTAGAAAAACTGGCCTTAGTTATTATAATAATGATCGTATAGCAATAAAGTGCATCGTAACAATAATGTAATGAAAATACGTGCAATAATTAGCAGCAGCAATAAAAAATCTTTTCATTTGGCAACAACAAAAAAATAAACCAAAGTGTCGCAAGGTATGTCTTCACAGAAATCCAATACTAATTTTAAACTAGGGTTTCAAATGAATGTCTGAATTTCAAACTAGGGTTTCGTCTTTGATCTGATGTTAAGAGTTTATAACTACCGTATTTTCCGCACTATAGGGCGCACGCCCAAAAATTAGTTTTTGGTCCTATATCTTCCATAGATAAGGCGCACCGGATTATAAGGCGCTACAATGGGAACGTGGACAAAACAGTCAGATGATTCAGTCCAACTGATTACCCCCTTAACATTCCCAAAGCTTGCAAAGACGCAAATACGTGTCGTAGACACGTGCAGATGCAGTGTCCGTACGATGTAACTCAAATGCGTCATTTCAAATATAATTCGGAAGGTTAAAGTCTTGGGATTCAAGAAATGCCAACCATTCCTTAGTTTCTATTTTCTTTTTCGCTCGCAACTTAACTGTGCATATGACAATAAACACTTGGAATTGAGTTTAATTCACTCAACTCATCACAGCAACATCAAGATCGTTCTAAAACAAGATACCGGGAAAATATAAAGCCGCATAGCTCACCTAAGTTCTCACGTTCAATAATGATACGCAATCATGGTCTTCTTACAACCGTGAGTGTAGTAAATCCAGGAGAGTCAAATATTTACAAATACAGACTAATGAAACATGTTTCTTTACGGCGTAGTTTAGCAAGCTTGCTATTCAGTCATCTTTTTCGGCCAATTGCAGGGTTTGTTTTGGCCCTCTAGCCTATCCGAGGCTCCGAATAACTTTAGCCAATAGCGATCGATTTGACTGATGATTGACACATCTTTTTCGGCCAATTGCAGGCTTTGTTTCGGCCCTCTAGCCTATCCGAGGCTCCGAATAACTTTAGCCAATAGCGATCGATTCAAATGATGATTGACACATTGGTTAGCCAATGAAACGCCGGTATATAAATCCCAGCATACACCGCGGACTACTCCACGTTCGGGGGGAAATCGAGTCGGCGGCTGTTGCGTAAGTTGAAAGACCTTGCGGTTTAATATTGAGCCATATATAAGGCGCACTGTATTATAAGGCGCATGGTCAGCTTTTAAAAAAAATTAAGAATTTTAGGTGCGCCTTATAGTGCGGAAAATACGGTAGTGTGAATTTCATTTTAGGGAGATAGACCAGCTTTAGGGCTTTAAACTAGGGTTTGGGTTTCATATTTGGGATTTTAGACCACTTCTGGGGCTTTTAGGGTTTGAGTTTCATGTGGCTTTTACACAGGCTTCGAACTAGGGTTTAAAATGAATGTTTGGGCTTTTGTTAAGTTGAAACTTTAGTGGTCACTCAATGAGGCAATAGATTTTGAACTTGTGAGGAGGACCAGGAGAGGTGCTTCCAGATAAGAGAATTGCATCCCTTTCTCAAGTTCCCCTAAGGAGTACCCTCTTTCTATGAAATCTTCAAGGTGTTAAGAAACAGACCGGCCCTTAAAACAGCAACGTGATTGGCCAATAGTGACAATGACGCAACAGCGAGTCAAAATAAGGAACTGGCATCCCATGAAATCTCCTTTGTCCAATAATAAAAATAGAACAAACCTATCAGGATTTGAGACCATTTTTAGGGCTTTAAATTGGGGTTTGGGCTAATCACAGCTGATAAAGCAAATAAAGTTTCAAATTCATATTAGTGTTTTAATCTGGCTTTAGGTTTCAGATTTGCGTTTCAAACTCTAGTATAAATATGCATAGGGGTTACCCAATCATGATTTTTCTTCTTATTATTTCTATTAACCTGGGAATAGGCTTTCAGGTTAGCGCTTTAAAATGGGAATACGATCAATACAGGGTTGAACAGGATAGTTTGGCTTGCAACGAGGGTTTCATGCAAATGAGTTCTTTTTATCAACAAAAGTTGCATACGTTACCTGAGATTGGCCATCTTCATCCGCCGCCTCCTTCCGTATATCTTGGTCCTCGGGTACGGAGGCCGCTTCCACGTATTTGCTCCAGCGGCTCGCCCGCGGGTGCTCCATCTACACACAAACGCTCGTTTAACCGTTATCGTCAAGTGGCAAAAAGTCATTATCCCCGGGATTTTCCGTCCGGCGTGTGTTTTTCTCACGGGCGGCTCTCGCTGGCCTTCGGGCGCCTCCGTGTGCTGCATCCTGGCGGTGGCAGGTGGATGACGTCAGAGCAACGCCCCTTCAAGGACCCCGCCCCCTGTCCTAACCAATGTTCCCTGTAATTTTCCACGGGTCTGAGCGTTCACACAAAGTCGGTGAGCAACGCTTGAAACAACAGTGAGCAACCATAATCCCAAGTGTGGCAAGATAATTCATTATCAAACATGTCCAAAACTTGACATCACGTTACATTTTGCTGAGTTTCCGGCAATGCAAAATTATTTTTCTATTTTGAATGAATTGACTCATGTACTATTGCAAAGGGTGTACGGCCTACAAACGTCGTTTGTTCTTACAATTCTTTCACGAGATATCCATTTCTTTTTATTTCCTGATATATTTTGTCGCATAATATTAACATTTTTGGGGTTTATTGAGTCGGTTGTAAGATACAGAACTGTACTTAATCACATTTTTTAGTGGAAGTACAATGTTGGCAACAAGATTCACTTGATATAATTGAAAATTATTTGAATGCAACACAAACTTTTTCTTCTTTTTTCCGTGTTTTTTTCTACTTTTTTATTTTTGTTCTCTATTTACTTTCTTCCTACATTTCTTTCTTTTTTTTCTGGCTTTTTTTCTAAACTTTTCCTTCTTTTTTTTCTCTTCCTTTTGTTTCTTTTTTTCTCAGCTTTACTACTTTTTCATTTTGGTATTTTTTTTCTTTTTTTTTGTTCTATTCCCCCTTCCTTGTGCATAATTTTACATAATATTTGGTGATGTTGGGATTAAAGAAGCAAAAACAACCTGAAGAGCTGTTTAGGACCCGAAAGAGCCCGTTCCTTTTAGTGAGCCGAGCCAAAGAAGCCGGTTCTCTACTAACTTTACTCAACTTCGTTCTACTTCCACTCGACTTCAAAATACCGCATTTAGGACACAACGTCAGGGGAACCCGTGTATTTTTACCATCATGCACTGTAACTTTGACTTAAGTCGCTTCTTAATTAGTAATTTTGAGCCCTCCTTTTTGTGCGCTGGCTAGATTTTCTTGTGCGCTGAGAATGTGCGAGCAGTGCGCAATTGCGCACGCGTGCAGCTTAGAGGGAACACTGGTCCTAACCCCCCGCCCCCTGGTAGTGTGTGGCTTACCATAGCGATCGGCTCTCTTCTTCCGAGTGGGCGCCCCTGGCGGCGTTCAGCTTCTGCACGTGACGCCTGCAGTCCGACGCGGTGCCGCCACCGAACTCCTGTTGTCGGAGAAAATACCCATAAAGCACACGTAAAAATAATAACAATAATAGACACGGTCCTTGAATTCAATTGGCGACTACTGTCATCAGACACGTTTTTCCAACTAACGGTTATAATCTCTGCTCAGAATAGCCCATATGCACAACAGCCTCTCCGTCTCAGGCGCTAAACAGAAATGAAGGAGTCAACTTCAAGTGCCAAAACTTCTAAAACGGGGGTGTCAAACTCATTTATACTTGGGGGGGCCACACGATAGAACAAACACTCTGTCGGGGGCCGGACTAGTACATTAAAGAGAAAGAAAAAGAGAGATAAAGAAATAAGAGAAAGAGGGAGGGAAAAGAAGAGAGAGGGCGGGACAAAGAATGAGGGATAGAGCGTGCGAAACAAAAGAGAAGTCGTGAGAGAGGGGGAAAGAAAGGGAGAGGAGGAAAGAAATCCAAAGAGAAATAGAAAGACAGAAGGAGAGACAAGAGAAAAGAAAGCGCGAAGGGCAGAAAGAGAGAAAGAGAAAAGGAAAAAAATGAAGTTAGAGCAAAATAAGTTAAAAAGACACAGACAGAGAAAGACAAGGAGCAACAAAGGAAGAGAAAAAGAGAGATAAAGAAATAAGACAAAGAGGGAGGGAAAAGAAGAGAGAGGGCGAGACAAAGAAAGAGAGAGAGGGATAGAGCGTGCGAAACAAAAGAGAAGTCGTGAGCGAGGGGGAAAGCAAGGGAGAGGAGGAAAGAAATCCAAAGAGAAAAGAAAGCGCGAAGGGCAGAAAGAGAGAAAGAGAAAAGGAAAAAATGAAGTTAGAGCAAAATAAATTAAAAAGACACAGAGAGTAAAAGAGACAAGGAGCAACAAAGGAAGACAGAGACAGAGAGTGGGAGAGAGAGTGGGAGACAGAGAGAGAGATAAATAAATACAAGTACAGTGTCTTTGTTCAAGGCACCTGGCTTTGCCAACATCAAGTTGACATATTTCAACCTGCAGCTCGTTTTTCCTCTTGCGCTTCTCTGAGTGTTGTCTGCGGGCCGGATTCAATCCCTTAGTGGGCCTGATCTGGCCCGCGGGCCGCCTGTTTGACACCAGTGTTCTAAAGTCTGGGACAATTTAAACCTGGATTTGGCCAAAATGTCCACCTTGCAAAGCAGTTTGACTGGCCTTGGTAAGATTTAAGTAACATTCAAGCTCATAATATTCATTGTACACTTTAATTATGTAAGCGGCGCTCGAGTACAAAAGGTAAGATTTAGACCGGTGGAATATATGCGCCGAGGAAGACTGCAACTTCTTGGCTTTGCACAAGTTAAATTAGCGTAGACATATCCTCGTCATGCAAATTGAAAAAAAGAAAGGCACACGACGCAGCTTTCAAGCTAAACGCAATCGAGCAGTCCGATAAAGAAGGATCACGTCTATATGACAAAGCCTCTTTCCCATACTGCAGGAAGACGACTTTGATGAGGACGGTTTATCGAGGTTTCTACATGTACGGAATGATTTTTTTAATAGACCAGACTACTGTGTTGCGAGCGTGTTTCTAATAGCGTTTTGCTACCCTTCACAGGCAAAGTTTGGGATGAAAGTTATAATATTATTAAAAGCTTTAAAAACGCGCTCTGTGTACCGTCTTTCTTTGTAAATGTGTGTAACCATGTATAATATGTATTTGCAACTGTATATTTTTGTAATGTATTTATTTTAGAAACTTATTTTTATATGTTTTGAAGTAGGGGGCGGGGCAAACGCGGGCTGACGGGAAGTGGAGTAAAGGTGAGACGCGTCTGTGGACGCGGCCGACAATAGTGGATATATATTTTTCCCACCCTTACCTTTGGAAACATACACTTTTTTCCTTGGATTACTTTCAACGGGCACCCGGACTCTGCAGGTCTGCATCAAACCTTAAGTACCGGTATCATTTTCCGTTCAATTTGCCGGCTGTAATTTTTGGACTGTGTCGGGTATGGGTTAATTTTGTGTTTGTGTCGCATTTTCTCAATGTGGGCGCATGCGGTTTATATACAGGTGCGGCTTTCCTCTCGAAATGTGGTGGGTGCGGCTTATAATCAGGCGCGCTCTATAGTCCGGAATTTACGGTACTTGAAATGAACTGCACGCAGTCGGAAGAACAAACCTCACTCTTTAAAAACGATAAAGATCGGTCGTTTGAAGGATTTGATTTAAAACGGTTACCGAATCTGCAGCTGACCACTCGATTGTTTCAGATCGGGGGATATTGTAATGGTGGCCTGTGCAATTCTTTTGAGACTCTCTGGGCTACACAAATAAATGCGACTTGACTTGAGAGCATTCACACCTAGGGACAATTTGAACCGACTAATTCACCTGACATGCATGTTTTTGGAATGTGGGAGGAAACCGGAGTGCCCGGAGGAAACCCACGCGAGCACGGGGAGAACATGCAAACTCCACACCCACAATTCGGTACCTCTAAAAGAAAAGTTTTTGTTCCTACATCATACCTGTCAACCTCCACGGCTCTATGCCAATACAAACTGTCGTATTTTCCCATACAAAATAATCTTACACCATATTTGTTTCTTCAAACGCATTTATTTATGTAGTTTAACATGTTATATTGTACATGTGTTTCGTTATATCATATATATTATTAATTAACTTTTGTTGTGAGGTACTGAGTTGCTCGACATGAATGAGGTTCATTATAAAAAAAAAAAATCAAAAACGAAGTCGCTTGTACGTTCACTGTAAAAGGAAAAAATACATGCAAATATAATGAAGTAGAATAATACATTTTCCTATCCAAATTATTAATTCATTTTCTGCATTAAATTATTGTTGACAATATACTAATTAAACGGGAGAAATACCACAAACCTGTATTTTTTGCATTTTCTCCATTTATACTTCCTTTTTTTTCTTAACTTCTTTATACAACATAATGATTTGCAATATAATGCATCAAAGCAAGTGAGCCATTGGAGAGCCGGCTCTCTTAAACGAGTTGAGCCGAAAAAGCCGGTTCTCTAAGAAGAGACGGACTTCCTTTTGCTACACAACTACCACATGAAATCCGAGGTATCAGATGCATGCGCACAGTAGCATCAAACCGCTCGCTTTATTTGCAACAAAAAAATAAAAACGATACCGAGATAGAGGGTGCCGCGGCGAACTCGTTTGACTTGATTGATTTGCCGTTTCGTGATAGTCGGTGTATACAAGATGGTACCCATCATTGACATATTTGCGTTTTTCCATACAGATTTTCTTGTACGTCGTAAAAAATGCATCATAAACGTACTTTGTACGGCAAAAACGTACAGCTTGACAGGTATGTTTTTGTTCCTACATGTCTCTGATGGCGAGTGGTCAATAGTGACGTCATCTAGTTACCTTAAGCAAAGATTGCTTTTCCCCGCAGAGTTTGCACGTCCACTTCTTCACTTTCTTCACCTGGCAAAAAAAGAAAGGAAAGTGAGCGACGCTTTACAAAAAAAACTAAAAAAAAAAAAAAAAAAATTAATAATAATCCAACTAACTAACTGTTAGCCGCTAGTACAGTATAGGGACGTTTTGGCGACTCCTTCCTTCCTTGCTTACTTACTTGTTGCACTTGGAAACAGTCACAGCGGAAGCATTTAATAACGTGAAACGTTTGTGCCATCGTCGTCAACGGTGAGAAGTTGTCGGGACGTCGCAAAAACGTTTTAAAACTGACTTTTAATTTGCGGTCCTCTTTGGCGGGCTTCCTTTGAGTAGTGACGTCTAACATCCGGGTCTCGCGAATCAACGCTTCCGGCTGCTTCTGATTGGTCAGAGAAGTCAACTCCTCGACGGCATTAAAATGTCCCCTTTCTCTTTCTGAAGAAACTTTTCAGATTGTGGCAAACGACGACGAAATCGCATCGATAAATCAGACTTTATAGGTGATACACTCAAAGTGCTGTATTAAAAACATTCAGCGTATTGTAGCGAGCAGAGACGGGAGTCGTAGGCAGAGTGTCAAACAAAGGTGCCAACGAAAGCTGCTTTAATGACATTTAAACTTGCAATCACATAACAAACATGAGAGTGGCTCGAGCCGGCCGAATTAAGAGTCCCCCTAGGAACTCGCTAACTAAACAATGGTTCCGTTGGTGAATTATGTAAAACCCACTACAGTATAATAAAATCCCCACCCAAGAACCCGAAACACCACATACAGCATACCTGTCAACCTGTACATTTTTGCCGTACAAAGTACGTTTATGATGCATTTTAAGACGTGTACGACGTACAAGAAAATCTGTACGGAAAAACGCAAATTTGTCAATGATGGGTACCATCCGGTTTACACCGACTATCACCAAACGGCAAATCAATCAAGTCAAACCAATTCGCCGCGGTAGCCTCTATCTCGGTATCGTTTTTTTTCATTGCAAACGAAGCGAGCGGTTTGATGCTACTGTGTGCATGCGTCTGCCGCCTGGGGATTTTCCATCATGCATCATACAGTGGTAGTTTTGTAGTGAAAGGAAGTCCGTCTCTTTTTAGAGGATCGGCTTTATCGGCTCAACTCATTAAAGAGAGACGGCTCTCCAAGGGCTCACTTGCTTTGATGCATTATATTACGAATCATTATTGTTGTATAAAGAAGTTAAGAAAAAAGGAAGTATAAAAGGAGAAAATGAATGGTTTGTGGTTATTCCTTCAATCAGTATATTACCAACAATAATTTCATGCAGAAAATGAATTAAAAATTGTATAAGAAAATGTATTATTTTACTTAATTCTATTAAGCGCTTTGGGAGGTCTTCATTGACTTGAAAAGCGCTATATAAATGCAGATCATTTCATTTCATATTTGCATGTATTTTTTCCTTCTACAGTGAACGTCCAAGCTAATTCCTTTTTGAACTGTTTTTATAATAAACCCCATTCATGCCGAGCAACTCAGTATCTCACAACAAAATGTTAGTTAACAATATATATGATATAACGAAACACATGTACACTATAACATGTTAAACTACATAAATAAACCCGTTTGAAAAAATTATATGGTTTAATGAAATGATCTGCATTTATAAAGCGCTTTTCAAGTCAATGACTTCCCAAAGCGCTTTACATTGTGCTTCACATTTCCCAATAGCAGCCATGATCTGTGCAGCCATGTAAGGCGCTAACCTGCTTATTGGGGGTATTGGGTTTTCACTTTCAACTTCAGCATGTAACACGGACAAGCCGGGATTCGAACTGGGATCCCTTAATCCTAAAACGATCGCTCTACCTCCTGAGCTACTGCCGGCCCAAGATTAAGATTATTTTGTAAAGGAAAATACAACATTTTGTAAGTGAATGGAGCCCTGGAGCTTGACAGGTATGATACAGACACACACGATGGTTAAATTACAATTAAAAAAAAGATAGTAACAGAAATAGAATGTTATTATGACAAGGCACAGACCAACCATGTGAGGAAAGGGACCTGAGGAATGCTCATACACGCCGATAGAAATGGCGGAGGTTAGCGTCCGGATTTTCAGCCATTGAAGCACAACCTACCGCTGTGTGCCCCCACAAATTAGGAAACACTGAAATAGAAAAAAACAATAAAAACAACTGCAGAACGTTATAATAGTCGTTGACAGAATGTTCCAGCGACGAGGTCAAGAAACGAGACTGACAATATGGGCTTTTTAATATAGAAATTGATATACACAATAAAGCATTTATGAGTCAAGTTTCAGTCAATTTCAAAGAGTAAAAGCTCAATCGCCTCAACCAGAAACGACGAGCAAATGGAGGAAAGCATCTTGGGTCAGCGAAATTCATTCGATGTGGCCGGGAAAAACGAAATGACGAAAGGATGAAACCTTCAAGGCAAAGAGCAACTAAGGCTGCCGCGGCGTGTCAATATCAAAAGAGAGTAGAAAAAGTCTTGGGGAGGAATACTTTTTTTTTTATGGCGTAGAAGACGAGCGGCCTCTCTCGAGCTCGTCGGCCCGCCAGCTTTTACATTGGGCCACGCGGACCCCGATGTCCCTCTTCCTCTCGAAATAATCCACCAGCGCCGGTTCGGTCAACATGGACGCCAGCAGCTGCTGGAAAGTGATGGACCAATCGGCGTCAGCGGCGCCGCCTCGCCTCGCCGGCCCCGCCTCTTCCTCTCGGCCGGCGCCTCCGTTGTTGAATTTCTTGCCCACTTCGCCGATGCGCAGCAGCAGGCTGGCCACGGTGGCGATGGCGTGGTAAAGTTCCTGCTCGCGGCTCTCCTCCTCGCCGAACATGTTGTACAGAGTCTTGCACAGCTCGATGAACTGCTCCTAAAATCAAATGGGAATTCACTTGGGAAGCGCTTTTCAGGCACTCAAAGTGCCATCTAAAAACATTCACAAGGTGCCACAAATAACCTACCGTATTTTCCGCACTATGAGGCGCACCGGGTAATAGGGCGCACCCCCAAAAAATAGTTTTTGGTCCTATATTTTCCATACATAAGGCGCACCGGATTATAAGGCACTACAATGGGAACGTCGACAAAACAGTCAGATAGTTCAGTCAAACTTATTACCCCCTTAACATTCCCAAAGCTTGCAAAGAAGCAAATACGTGTCGTACGATGTCACCAAACAAACATTTCTTAGTTTCCATTTTATTTTTTTGCTGGCAACTGTGTGGACAGCAAAGTAAGAATTGTATTGTGCAGGGAAACGGGGTTCTTTACTGTGCATACGACAATAAACACTTTGAATTGAATTTAGTTTAAAAATAGACTCATCACAGAAACATCAAGATCGTTCTAAAACAAGATACGGGGAAAATATAAAGCCGCGTAGCTCACCTAAGTTCTCTTGCAACCATCACCTTCAATAATGATACGTAACCATGGTCTTCTTACAGCCGTGAGTGTAATAAATCCAGGAGAGTCAAATATTTACAAATACAGAATATTAAAAAATGTTTTCTCTATGTCGTAGTGCAACCCAACCAACGTGTGATTCACATTCATCTTTTTCGGCCAATTGCAGGCTTTGTTTCGCCCCTTTAGCCTATGCGAGCCTGTAAATGATAAAAAGGATCCGCCCCCTTTACCTCCGAATAACTTTAGCCAATAGTGACTGATTCAAATGATGATTGACACATTGGTTAGGAAATGAAACGCCGGTATATAAATCCCATCATACACCGCGGACGACTTCGCCTTCGGGGGAAAATCTAGTCGGCGGCTGCTTGCTTCAGTTGCAAAACTTTGCGACTTAATATTGATCCATATATCAGGCGCACTTTATTATAAGGCGCATGGTCAGCTTTTGAAAAAAATAAAGGCTTTTAGGTGCGCCTTATAGTGCGGAAAATACGGTATATTTTATGTTAACAATATCTGTAAAGTTAGCTATTTTTAGTTGTGTATTTCTCAGACTCCCATGCTATGAAATTAACCTGTTTTTATATTCCTAATATACAAGTAATCATCACACACACACATAATCACGTTACAAAGATCAGTCTATTTCTATTATTTGTAATACGTTTTCAGTCTAATTTTCATTGTAATGTAATATGACACTCATGTGTGACTCCATTTCCTGTTTATGTGCGACTTCTCAATAAACCACGCCTACTGACCGGATGTAGGCAGTTCGGCCCGGGTAGCAAGATGGCGACCGGGCTGTCCTCTCTACATTTACGTAATAGATTAAAAATCAATAAGTGCTTTTATCTGAATAATTCTGCCAGCAAAGAGTTTATATCTTTATAAACTCTGACAATATCTGTGTATTATTTTCCCTCATGTCGGTTTTAGATCAGGGGATGGTGTCATCATAGTCTGTAATAATAGTTTGCAATTGTCTTTGATCTGTGCAGCCCTTTGAGACTCTTTGTAAATAAGGGCCAAACAAATAAACATGACTTGACTCGACTTCGTATACCCTTTTCCTGGTCATATTCAAGCGCTTTCGATGCCGTTTTTTATTTTTCCAGTACAGTGGAACCTCGGTTTTAGAACGCCTCTCAGTTCGAACAAATCGGACTCCGACCAAAAGTTTCGAGAAATTCTTGCTTCGCTGTTCGTTCAAAAAATCGGAGTTCGAACGCCGGTACGCTAGGGTGCGATGCTGAGCGGCATACGGGTGTAGATTGCCCCCACTCCTCGTGAAGAACTGCTATGACGTGCGCGCGCACTTCTTTTTGCTTTCGCTTTAGATATCGGTGAACGGAGTGTTTTAGCCCCGAATTATGCCTCCAAAGAAAGTCGGTGCAAGCAGCAAAGTTGCTACAGGTGAAAAAAGAAAAGTAGTGCGTACAACTATTGCATTTAAGAAAGAAATAATAGCAAAATATGAAGGAGGTGTGCGAGTGTCTGATCTTGCCTGCGCCTTCTGCTGACCACCACAAAGGTAAGAAATCCTATTCATAATTCTTTTCTTTATCCTTTTTTTTTTTTTTACACGTTCGTGTTAGCGTAATCTTTCGTACGGAAGATCACGATAACGCGAACGTACGATTAGCCTGGGTTAGCTTTATGTTAACGTTAAACATTCAGGGTGTTGGAACGGAGCCCAACTTTCAGGCTGTTGGAACGGAGCCCCCTTTCCAATGAACCGCTCACCACTTGTTGTGGAGACCCGGGTGCTAAATGACTTGTAAACGACCTGATTTTTTTATTTTTACACGTTCATGTTAGCGTAATCTTTCGTACGGAAGATTACGATAACGCGAACGTACGATTAGCCTGGGTTAGCTTTACGTTAAACATTCAAGGTAAACATTCAGGGTGTTGGAACGAATTAAAACGATTTACATTATTTTTAATGGGAAAAATGATTTCGGTGACCAAACAAATCGGTTTTCGAACAGGGTTCTGGAACGGATTATGGTTGAGAACCGAGGTTCCACTGTACCCTGTATAAAGTGGCTGTTTTGCTGCTAGAACATACTTTGTGCTATTATGCGCTGTTCCTAACTATGATTCAGGATCATTTTTTTGTAAATGGGCTGTTATAAACAAACAGAAGGAGCCCAAATCTGGACTCATTTTAATGATATTCAATGCATTCAATCTTACAATGTTAGAGTTTGCTCCTCTTTTGCGCATTTAAATAAATACATTTGTCTAAATAGGTGAGAACTGTAAATCGTTCATTTCTCTGCATTTTATCATTTATTTACAGCAATGAGGAGGTAATATTTCTAATTTATATTTGATTGTTTTCCATTCGCTAAAATTGTTTGCGATATAATTTGTTTTTGTAGATCTGGGAATATTTGGATGTGTTTTGCAGGGATTCCTTGCAAAACACACAAAATTACTAATTAATAAATAATTTGGTGCATAATGTTTTATTATTGATAAAAAATCTAAGAAAAAATAAGTAAATCTGAGGAGCCGAGCCAAACTGGCCAGTTTTCCAAATAGAGCTGTCCTCCTGTCGCATCACATGGCAAGGCCACAATGAAAAGCCACTAAAACAGGCGTGTCGGCGTCATTTTCACGCACATTTAAAAATAAAAAATTTCCATTTATCATCTATAAACAGGGGTGGCAAACACGTGGCTCTCGAGCCGCATGCGGCTCTTGGCCAATAAGAATGCGGCTCTTTGCCTCATCATATTTTCTATATACTGTGGCTCTTTGCCTTGTTTCATGTTTAGTTTTTTTGTGTGTATTGAGGGTGGACACTTTCCTTAAAATCAACAGAAGAACAATACTTGTTGTATTGTAAGGAGAGGAGTGTGTTGTGGGAAATAATAGGTTTTTAATTGTGTGTGTTTTTTTGTGTCCGTTTGTCATGGCAGGTCCGTGCGTGGTGTGGCTCTTTGACTCTCACAGTTAAAAATGTCAGCTCTTTGTGTCAAACTTGTTCGCCACCCCTGGTCTATAGATTCAGACTGCCAAGAAACACGACAATGGCAACAATTTCAAGCCTTTTCAGTCAAAATTCAAGCATTTTCCTGACCTTGAAAACACAACATTAAAATCCAAGCATTTTCAAGGATTTCAAGCACCTGTACGGACCCTGTATGTCAAAAGCAGCACTGAGATCCAGTAGCAGCAGAACTGTGAGTTTATCCAAATCCATTGAAAAGGGCAGTCTCTCTACAGTGGCTAATACTAAATACAGACTAGAATATCTTGAAAATGCTACTCTGAAAAAGGATACAAAGCGAGCGGCTGCCTTTTCCAGCAGCTGCCCTGTTATCTCTCACTTTTTGTCATTTATTGTTTTATTGTCTGCTCCTATCTTCTGTGTTTTTCTTCCCGTTTGACAACTACACTTTGGATGACTTTCTATCCTATGGACATGGGTTTTAGCGCACAAAAATGCGTTTATTCGAGGAATCAACTCCCTGCCCTGACGAATTCTCGTGCCGGCATGATGAGGGGGCCTATGGTGGAAGAAGAGCCGGAGCTAGCGAAGCGGCTAGCGGCGTTATAAGTCTTCGGTACCATCCGTAATCATGGTAAATGTGAACTCACTACCAAATAAGACCAACGAGTGCTGGTGGAAAACATCGAAGCGCACAGGGAGCGCAGTTGCTGTGTTTTGCGGAAACGTGGCTCACGTTTGGCATTCCGGACGCTAACGTGTAGCCACCCGTAGCTACCCGGAGCAATCCGGCTCCAGCGCCGCTATACAGAGACACGAAAGCCTGGGGGAATCGGAGAGGAGGCGGACTCGCTAACACGAGGTGGTGTATCCCTGGACACAAGAAAAGATTTCCATCTGCCGCAGGGATGTCGAACTTTTGGACTAGCGTGTGACGTCATCCACTCTGCAACAAGCCCCTCTAGGGCATCATGTTAATCTGTTAATAAACAACGGGGTAGACTGCTGGAAGTGTGAATTTCCCTACGGGGATGAATAAAGTATCTTGCTATCTATCTATCTATCTACAGCCAGTTTTTCTTAAATGTTCGTGAGCAATTATAAAAAAGACACTTGACAGTAATCATTTAAAACGTTGGAGTCTAAATTGCTCTTCTTCGGAAGGGTCTTCACAGCCTCCGTTTTAAAGGCGGCAGGGAAAACGTTTGTCCGAGAAGAGCGATTGACTATGTTTTAAAATCGGTTCCTCAAAGAATCCTTGTTTAAAAACAAGATGTGGGAATTGGCGGCAGAAGGCAGGTCTGGACTACGGCGAGCGGGGCACGCTGACCTGGTTCATCCGGGGAAGATCTTTGATGGATTCCTTGGCGGGTTCCTTGGCCCACATACGCAGGTAGTAGCGGTAGTCCTCTGAGAAACAAAAAGACAAAAAGGTCTCAGGCCCACGCTACGTTCCTTATGCTCGGTCGGGCCCGACGTTTACCTTTCTTTTCCTCGCTGCTGCTTTCCTGCTCACCTGCACAACCGCGAACATCAAAATCATCATCGAGTCCTCAAAGTCAAGTGTAAGAAATGTTCCCTCCAAGTTTCCGCAAGTCTGAGCGATGACGCGAAGTCTGTGAGCATTGTTCGGAACAACGGTGAGCAGGGTTGGGTAGGGTAACTTTAACTGGATTACTATCAATTACTTTTGGGTTACTCTAATACCAAATATGCTAATCAAAGACAAAAGAAACTAAATAGGAATAAATTGACTACATTTTGTGCAGGCTTGGGGAGTAAAGGAATACATGGAACGGCAAAAATGATGTTGGCAAGCTGTTTGGATTTATTTTCATTTTGTTTCTGTTGCATTTTGTGTTCATTTTGCCGGAGATCAAAGAGATCAAAGCCAGGAGAGAAAGCTTACCACGTGTTGTGAGTCATTATTTTATTCCTATTTAGTTTCTTGTGTCTTTTATTAGCATATTTGGTATTGGAGTCATCCAAAAGTCATTGAAAGTAATCCAGTTAAAGTAACCCTACCCAACCCTGACGGTGACCGACATCGAACCCGAGTATGGCAACTCGGGCTTCCTACAGGTTGAGGCAGGGTCAATTCAAGACTTTTGAATGCCTTTTGAAGACCGAGTTGAAACAAACACAATAATAGTGTATAGTGCGCCTGGAACACATGAGCCGGCACAGTTTTTAGCCATAGTTCGCCTTTCACAAATCTCTTCTTTGCGGGCACGGTCCAAAGTAAAAGTCCCAAATTCAAATGTGTATTGTGGGTAAGCCAAAGACGTACCTCCGACTGAAAGCGCATCACCGTTTTGATAATTCCGTTATTGTAGTCATGCCGTGTTGACGGCAAAGTCAATCGGTGATTGGATTAAAAAGAGAATCCATAAAGGGTACTTCATCATTTTGGTTGAAATCAATATCAATCTTATTCATGAGTTCACATTTTTAAGACTTTTGGAAATTGGATTTAAGACGTTTGAATGCCTTCTAAGACTTAAAGATCTGTAGGAACCCTGCAACGAAATCATGAGCAAACATGTCCAAAACATGACAGACAATCAAGCTCCATTTTGCTGCGATTCCTGCAATTCTCCATGATTTTCTCATCTCATCAGCCGTACCGCTTATCCTGATTAGGGTCGCGGGGGGGCTGGAGCCCATCCCAGCCATCTCCGGGCAGTGGACACCCTGAACTGGTTGCCAGCCAATCGCAGGGCACAAAGGGACAGACAACTCATTCGCTCATTCACACCTAGGGACAATTTGGACCGGCCAATCCACCTGAAATGCATGTTTTTGGAACGTGGGAGGAAACCGGAGTGCCCGGAGGAAACCCACACAAGCACGGGGAGAACATACAAACTCCGCACAGGAAGTCTGGAGCTGGATTTGAACCCACGACATGTTTCCATGACATAAACTGTGCCGCACAAGCGCTAACCACTGTGCCGCCGTGCTGCCTCTCCATGATTTTGATTTACATATTCATGAATTGCTAAATGAGCTATTGGAAATGTAACACAAAGGTGTTTTGTTGCACATGGGCCTAACACGGGACGGGCCTCGGTGCGAGACCGGGTGGACACACGAGTTGACCTGGAGAGGGATGGGCACGGCCGGGCTATATTTGCCCAAGACACACCGAAGGAAATGGTGCCCCTACCGACCATGTGCTTAAGGGATCCAACCCGTGATGGCAAAATGAGTCACTTGCAAACGATTCGAACGTAACACCAGATTTTTCGGCAACCTATAACCAAGAAAGAGAATATTTTTCACGTCAATGTGAACAGTCAGACAGAAGCGTCCACGTGCATCCACCACTTCAACTACGGGGACGTGCTCTTTCATTACCCCCACCCTCGCCTCTCTCTCCATCTCTCACGTGAGCCCACTTTCGTTTCATCGATCTCGTCTCGATATCGACTTCAAAATACCGCGTTCCAAACACACAGAGGTAACCCACGTTGTTTTCACCCGCCTGTGCTGTCATTCTGCGCAATTCATTTAGTGATATGGATGGGCTGGATTGATATTTGTCTGCGCTGAGAAGGTCTGGGCTTAAAGGGAACATTGCCTGTGAGTGTCTCACCTGCTTCCGCTTCCTTTGGTTGCAGCGCATCTTGTAGACGTGCCGCGGAATCGTCTAGGGGCGAAAGGAAAAAAAGGGCAAAGGTGGAGGCCGACAGGGTTTTCTTGATGCCGATCGGACGCCGCGTCGGTGCGGGTACCTTTCAGTGCGTGGTCAGGGAAGAAGTTGGCCGCTTCTAAGGCAGATTCGGCCTCTTCGGGACACAAGGCTGATTCGCAAACACACAGAAAAATAGATGAATTTTATTTGTGGACTAAGAACAAGTCTCTCGTAGTGATGTGTTGTTGTTTCTTTATTCTCGGTAGTATTGGATTAACCTGGGGACTGTGAAAAAAAAGCCTGCTATTGGCTGAGAGTGGCATCCATCAAAAGGTCAGGGGCTAACGTCCATAACGGAAATCATCTGACGAGTCTGTTTATTTTTAACGGGGAGTTTTGGAGCTTAACGAACGAATGTCCAACAACGCAGATATGCTTTCAGCTATATTTGTTTTTTTTAATCTGTGGGAGTTATGGCGCGTGTTGGAGTTTGACACAGTTGGATTCACTGGACTCTGGCGGATGTAAGGAGGCCATCGAATTTCATGGAATCCCAAGAGTTGGCACTTTCCAAAGATAATGGGCATGACGGATTGCAGGGACTGGTATGTCACCACGCCTTCGCTCCTCAAAAGTCCGGCGGTCCAAAAGCGAGAAGGAACAACAACAAATCTGAAGAGCCGTACAGGAGCCAAAAGGAGCTGGCTCTTTTTAGTGAGCCGGTTGAAAGAGCCAGTTCTCTGAAAAGGACAAGGATTTCCATCAGAAGACTCTTTTTAGTGACCCGAAAGAGCCGGTTGTCTAAAAAGAGCCGGATTTGCCACGAGTCGGCTCTTTTTCGCTAACCGAACCTAAAGGGCGTATCGTCTAAACGGAGCTGCGATTGGCATCTGTCAATCGGCACCGCGAGTGCCAACCTTGATTGGCATCGCCACCCTGGTGGCACAGAGGGGCAAGGCGTCGTTACCGGGCGGAACGTGGAGCTTGTAGAGCAGCTTGAGCTTGTCCGTCATGTCTCCGTGGTACGTGCCGCCTGCACACACACACACAACGTTAGCTTGGCACAAACGTTAGCGTGGTACAGAGACCCCTCGCTTTTCGAGCTTTATAGGGACCAGAACCACCCTCCCAAAGTAAAAACCTGCTAAGTAGCGTTGCACCTCTAATTTTTGTTTTTGGGCGGCCTTCGTTAGAGCGGACTTGCCGACTTACTGACAGAGAGAGACAGAGACAGAGAGACAGAGAGACAGAGAGAGAGAGAGAGAGAGGGGTAAACAGTACGTATTTGAAATTAGTCAATGTTTTAGTTTTTGTGGCGCACCTTGATTAAAGCATTACCGATTCAAAAGTTCACTACGGCCCCTTTTTATCCTCCAAAAACGTGCAATTAGAACCATACACAGTGTAGGATATCGAGATCATACTCGTATTTTATTCCTGCAGTCCAAATGATTAAAATTGGGTTATTTAGTAATTTTTTTCACTGCACAACTGCTATTTAAGGTCAACAAAAACATAGTGCCAGAAAACCTCCGTAAATTATTCATTCGGAAAAAAGGAAATTATAATTTAAGGAGCTGTAGTTAATTCATAATCCCAAAGGTGAGAACCACCAGGAAAAGTATGTGTGTGTCAGTGTGCGGAGTCAAACTTTGGAACAATTTACAGGACCAGATCAAACAATGTCCCAATATTCACTTGTTCAAATTTAAATACAAAAAAACATGCCTGGCAGAATACAGAGATAAAGAAAATCGGGTATGAGTGATAGGAGAGATTGGGAATAGTGAGTCTAGAACAGGGATCGGGAACCTATGGCTCGCGAGCCATATATGGCTCTTTCTATGAGTACCTATGGCTCAGAGACCAATTTGATTGCATGCAAAATTTCTCCATCTTGTTCAAAATCGAGATTGTCTATCCTATTCAGGTACACGTAAAGCCAAACCAAAGCTAAATGCAAATGAAACACTTCGCAGTATATATAGGGCACGTTTTTCACTACAATTTACAGTCAAGGTGTCAGACAAAAAAAGGGGGGAAAAAAAACTTGTTTTGGCTGTACAACGCTAAAGAATCCTTTATTTAAAAGTTCACTATATAATCTGTGTTCAGTGTTCAGATACTTTATGATGAATCCACAGAACTGTAAATACGCCAAAACACCGGAAGAGAACTTAGTCATTTGATTGGGTGAGTGGGAGGGATGGGTGGAGCTATGCAAAAAGTACAAGCATTCCCTCCCATCTCTCGCCAAAGGTAAGCACATAAGGCTCCCTATTCTCAGAATGTTGTGACGTTTTTACAAAATAAATGCTTGCATCTGGTTTTGAAACCAATATGTATGAAAAAAGGGTCAAAAGGAGTTTAACCGATCTTGAGTAATTGCAAGAAAGAGACAAGTTTAAAGTGGTCTGTTTGTTGAATTTGGGACAGGGGCTCTGGCATTATTCTCTTTTCATAATTTTTATCAAATCATCAAAAATAAAAGTGCTGAAAACTAAGCTTTTGTCTGGGGCGCGGGTTTAGCAATTTAGTAAATTTGTCTCATAATATATGGTGTGGCTCTTTCCCAAAATAAAATTAATATTTTTTGCTTTTATGGCTCTTTGAGTCAAAAAGGTTCCCGACCCCTGGTCTAGAACTACGGTTAACTTTGTGTTATTGTTGCTATTGTTATATCATAACTGTTATTATTATTATTATTATTACAATTGTTGTTATATAATTGGTGTGTTTAATAGGGAAGATGAAGGGGTAGGGAATATAAGCATTTGCTTCTGACACTCCCTTTCCGAACATATTATGTAATATAATTTTGTTGTTGAGTTATCGTTTTTGTTCTGTTATTATTTTAATGTTCGTTTTATAGTAACTTGTTTACCTGACTGCCCATTTTGCACATCTGGTTAGCTGCTCCTCTCGCACTCTTTGCACTACTGTATAATACTATACGTAGCTATAATTATTTAGTATATTATTAGTACTTCAATGCTCCAACTCAATACAACTTTTTATTTATATCTGTTTTTCACTTTATAACTGCTATTTAAGGTCAACAAAAACATAGTGCCGGAAAACATCCAAAAATGATTCATTCAGAAAGAGGGAAATTATAACTTAAGCGGCTGTCGTGAATTCATGATCGCAAAGGTGGAACAACCAGGAAAAGTACGTGTGTGTCTGTGTGTGGAGTCAAACTTTGGAATAATTTACAAGATGAGATCAAACAATGTCCAACTATTCATGTGTTCAAATTTAAATATAAAAAAACATTACTGGCGAAATAGATGAAGAAAATGGGATATGAGTGAGAGTGGTAATACTGCGTTTAAAACTATGGTTAACTTGTTGTTATTGTTGCTATTATTATATCATAAATGTTTATTTTTATTGTTGTTATTATCATTGGTGCCGCAGTGATGTTTGGTAACTAGTGGCATTATGACGTTGAGGGAAGGATATTACGAAGATTAGTGTATAAAATATGTGATTATTGTAATTATCATAATTATTGATATCTGACCTATGTAATAAGTATATCCATGAGATTTTGTTATATCAAACACAAGAGGAGAAGAGGATTTGTAAAATGTATTTAATAGGGAAGATAAAGGTGTAGGGAAAATAAGCATCTGCTTCTGACTACCCCTTTTCGAACATGTTATGATAACATTATTTTGTTGTTGAGTTATTGTTTTTGTCCTGTTTTTATTTTAATGTTCGGAATAAAGTTTTCATTCATTCAAGAGAGAGAAAGAGCGAGAGAGGGTAGAAAGGGTTGGTCACGACGGCACGATGGAGGGAGCGGGACACTCTTCTCAGCGAGATGCAGAGGATTACAGAGCAGGTGTCGTCTCACAATAAAGTACGAAATAAACCGGCCAATCGGCATCCGAGATCTCGGAGTGGTGCCGGCCAATCTTTTTTGAATTCCGCCTTAAAAAAAGAGTGAAGCGGCGCTAACTGAAATAGCGAGGGATCTCTGTGTCTCTATTGCGCTACTCACTGAGCGCCGTCACAAACTCCTTGAAGTTGACCAATCCGTCGGCGTCGGCGTCCAGCAGGCGGAAGAGGCGATTGGCCAAGACGTGGGCGTGGGCGGGGCATCGCCAGGCGGCCAGGGCGGCAAAAAGCTGAGAGAATTGACCGGCGTCCGCGCCGTACTGCTCCAGGTAGGGCGGGTTGGGGTGCTGGCCCGAGCCCCAATAGCGCCCGCTGGTGTGCTGGGCCTGGAATAACAAAACACCTCTTTCAAACTCTTGATCTCTCTTTCTTTCTCCCTTTATTCCTTACTTTGATCCTCATTTTCTTTGTCTCTCTCTCTCTCTATCTATCTCTTTCTTCCTCCCCCACTTTCTCTCCATTTCCTTTCCTCTATCTTTCGCTACTATTCTTTCCGTCTCCCTCTGTTTCTCCATCTCTCTCATTCTTTCTCTCTTTCTCACTCTCATGCTTTCTTTGGTGTCCTCTCTTCCTTCCTCTTTTCTTCTCACCCTCCCTTTCTCCCTCATTGTCTTTCTGTTTCTCTCATTTTCTAGATCTCTCTCATTCTTTCTCTCTTTTTCCCAATCTAATGAATTCTCTCTCTTTCGCTCTTTCTTCCTCTCCTTTTTCTTTTGCTTGCCTTCCCTCTATCTTTCTCTTTTTGTCTCCCTCCTTCTTTCCCTCTCTTTTCCTCTACCCTTCTCCCTCTTTTTCTTTCTCTGTCCCTCTCCCACTCTCTTTAAGTCTCTTTTTCTCACGTTCTCTCGCTCCAAGGCGCCCATCATCTCGGAGTTGTTTTCTGAGTATAATGAATTTGAAAGTTCAATTGAGGTCAAAGTTCACCGTGCCCTAAAAGAGGCGGAGCCGTTAACGCTTGGGCCCCTCCCACCTTAAAGAGGCAGTAGAGTTCATCCAGTTCCTCGATGGCGAAGGCCGACTCGGTCACCAAGGCCCGTACCTGCGAACGCGAGCGTGCTCAGTCGGTGCTAGCGATAGCCGGTTAGCATGTTTGCACGTTTGCCGCGTTAGCTCACCACGCTGCGTTGAGCCGTGTCCTCTAGCGATTGGATGACCTTCAACCTCTGCTTGAACCTCATCTGCTCGATGACGTCGGAGCTCAGGTCGCCAAATTTCTGAAAAGCAGACCCCAAATTTCTTCAAAATTCAGAAAATTTTCTCGACAGGGGTGTCAAAGCATTCTCCCGGGGGCCAGACGAGGAAATGCATGGCATAAAAAGTGTGCCTTTGCTGGAGGGTTGGGGATTTTTGGGAGTCTCACAATGAAAAATATCATAGAAGATTCAATTATAAAATGTTTTTTTCCTTACACTAAGATTTATTTGAGATTAATCTAGGGGTGTCAAAGTCATTTAGCTCATGTGGCAGAAAAAGCATTATCACGGGGGCCAGACTAGTAAATGCATGGCATAAAAAGTGCCTTACATGTAGGGATGGGGAGTTTTTGGTGACTCACAATGAAATGAGGATTCTATATTTTAGAACAGGGGTCTGGAACCTATGGCTCGCGAGCCATATACGGCTCTTTCTATGAGTACCTGTGGCTCAGAGACAAATTTGATTGCATGCAAATTTTCTCCATCTCGTTCAAAACATGAGCTATTGATCCTTTTCAGATACACGCAAAGCCAAACCAAAGCTGAATTTCAAAGCAGTACTTCGCAAAATATATAGGGCACGTTTTTCACTATTTACAGTAAAGGTGTCACACGCAAAAAAATAAATAAATAAAAAAACAACTCGTTTTGGCTGTACAACGCTAAAGAATCCTTTATATAAAAGCTCACTATATAATCTGTGTTCAGTGTTCAGATACCTTATGATGAATCCACAGAACAAACTGTAAATACGCCAAAACACCAGAAAGAGAACTTAAAGTTATTTGATTGGGTGAGTGGGAAGGATGGGTGGAGCTATGCAAAAAAGTGCAAGCACTCCCTCCCATCTCTCGCCCTACGCCATCTGCGCCAAAGGTAAGCACATCAGGCTCCCTGTTTGCAGAATGTTGTGACGTTTTTACAAAATAACTACTTGCATCTGGTTTTGAAATATGTATGAAAAAAAGGGTGAAAATGAGTTTAACCGATCTTGAGTAATTGCAAGAAAGAGACAAGTTTAAAGTGGTATGTTTGTTGATTTTGGGACACGGGCTCTGGCATTATTCTCTTTTCATCATTTTTATCAAATCATCAAAAATAACTGTGCTGAAGACTAAGCTTTTGTCTGGGGCGCGGGTTTAGCAATTTAGTCAATTTGTCTCATAATATATGTTGTGGCTCTTTCCCAAAATAAATTTAATATTTTGCTTTTATGGCTCTTTGAGACAAAAAGGTTCCCGACCCCTGTTTTAGAAGATATTATGATTTCCTCCACTATGATTTAATCTTTAGTAGTGTTTATCAACTGTGCGTTTGAAAAAAATAATAACACATAAAAAGAGAATTTGTGTCAATTGCATTTTTTTGTATTTCTATCATAAGAATAGATAGATAGATAGATAGATAGATAGATAGATAGATAGATAGATAGATAGATAGATAAATAGATACTTTATTCATCCCCGAAGGGAAATTCACATTTCCAGCAGCATCCCTGAGCTGAGAACAATACAATAATAAAGCAAAAAGAATACAATATACAAATACCCAGTGTGACGTGCAAATGCCCACTGTAGCGTGTTATATAGAATAACTGAATAGTGCTACACAAAATACATATTGCAATAAGATTCGGTAATATGCAATGTAGGTGGTGTGGTTTACTGTGGGCTTTTACTCTGCCGGGTAGAGTTAAAGAGGAAGAAAAGATCTCTTCAGTCTGTCCGTAGTACAAGACAGATAATATTGCTGCAGCAGTATTTTTGTAGCATGTCAGATGTAATATTACTGCAGAAGTATTACTGGGGTAGTATTTTTCATTTTCTTTTCAGAATGAAAATAAAATAATAGATTAGGTCTCTGTATTTAAAATACTCATTATGTTGCTTTGTAGTATTTCAGTAGAAGACACACAAAGGGAAAAAATTAGCAGTACTTTATGATATGTATTGTCATTACTATTTCGACCATTTCGTTTGGCTGGCCTGATGAAAAATCCTGGGGGTGATGGGGGGAGATTTTGGGGATACGGTAGAAGATAGTTCAACCCGGGAGTCATGAGGTGAGCAGAATGGATAAGCGCATTTCCATTGAAAAGGCGTCCCTACTTCCAAATGTCTCAGGTTCCGAAGGTCCTTCCAGAACCAAGTAGAGGTACCACTGTACAACTTAGCCATACACCATTCCACCAGTAACCACCAAAAACACCCCCAGGCAATGTTCCCTGTAATTTTCCACGGGTCTGAGCGTTCCCACGAAGTCGGTGAGCAGCGCTTGGAACAACAGTGAGCAACCATAATACCAAGTGTGGCAAGAATTAATTATCAAACATGTCCAAAACTTGACATCAAGTTACATTTTGCTGAGTTTCCGGCAATGCAAAATTATTTTTCTCTTCTGAATGAATTGACTCATGTACTATTGCAAAGGCCTACGTCGTTTATTCTTACAATTCTTTCACAAGATATCCATTTCTTTTTATTTCCTGATATATTTTGTCGCATAATATTAACATTTTGGGGGGCTTATTTATTCGGTTGTAAGATACAAAACTGTACTTAATCACATTTTCTAGTGGAAGTACAATGTTGGCAACAAGATTCACTTGATATAATTGGAAATTATTTGAACGCAACACAAACTTTTTCTTCTTTTTTCCGTGTTTTTTTTCTACTTTTTTTTTTAATTCCTTTAAAAAAAAAATTCATTGTGTTTGTTTTTTCCGAGCTGTTACTTTTTTCTTTTTGTTCTCTGTTTACTTTTTTTCCTACATTTCTTTTTCTTTTTTTCTGGCTTTTTTCTAAAATTTTCCTTCTTTTTTTCTCTTCCTTTTGTTTCTTTTTTTCTCAGCTTTTCACTACTTTTTCATTTTGGTATTTTTTCTTTTTTGTTCTATTCCCCCCTTCATTTTGTGCATAATTTTACATAATATTTGGTCATGTTGGGATTAAAGAAGCAAAAACAACCCGAAAGAGCTGAAAGGACCTGAAAGAGCCGGTTCCTTTTAGTGAGCCGAGCCGAAGAAGCCGGTTCCCCGACAAACTCTACTAACTTTACTCAACTTCGTTCTCCTTCGACTCGACTTCAAGATACCGCATTTAGGACACAACGTCAGGGGAACCCGTGTATTTTTACCTTCATGGACTGTAACTTTGACTTGAGTCGCTTCTTAATTAGTAATTTTGAGCCCTCATTTTTGTGCGCTGGCTAGATTTTGAATGTGCGAGCAGTGCGCAATTCTGCACGCGCGCAGCTTAGAGGGAACACTGCTCTCAGGTATGTGCCAGTACAAGGATTCGACATCCATCCCGTATTCTGTCAAAGAAATTGTCTCCGGGATGGCACCCCGGCCAAATGTTGACCCACCTACCTCGTAAGATGACTTGATGAGTTGGAAAATGTCGATTTGGGGCGGCGGCTCGTCTCCCGCGGTGAGAAGGGCGTGCAGGTGGGGGACGGGCGGCGTGGAAAGCTGCTTGTTCACCACGTGGTCCAGGTACCTTCACGAGAACGCACGATTAGTGGGGGGGATTCCTAGAGACCCCGCTCGGATATTGTACCGCTACCTTCCCAACACGGTCATGGCTTCGCCCTCGTCGACGCACGCCAGCAAGGCGTCCGCGTTGGCGTGAAGCACCGCCAGAGACACCTGGGACAAACGCTCAGTGTTTCCCAAAGAAATTTTTTTGAAATCTGTTTTTAAATTCAAACGCATTCATCTGCTGCATTTTTAGAGCAACATCGAGGCGCTACATTGGGAGAGGCTGACCCACTTTCGCTTCTCTGACTCATACAGGACATGTGACTCTCCGCTCGGCCACCCCTGAGCTCCATCTGTGATCAATGCGCACCCTCGTAAACTCTTGAATTTTAAATACGCTCGTTATAAAAGGTAAAGCCACACCCACATAGCCTGGTAAACCACACAGAGAAAAATGTGCCGCTCATCTATTTAGGCTAAAACAATTGCATACGCTACGAATTGCTGCTATCTTTCCAGTAGAAGATGTCATCAGGTGGTATCCAAGTGTCGCTGGGCTTTTCGATTCGGGACCACAACGCCCTCAAATTGGTGGGCCGGCAGTGATGGCCGGTCACTGCCCATCTCCTGGTTTCCAGCTAAGCTCCTCCCTCCTATTCCAGAGGCTCTCTCCGCGGCTTCCCCAACACTACTGTCGGCTGCCTTCCTCTTATTCCCGGAGCTGTCAATGTGTCTCATACAGACAGCGTTGGCAAGACCCTGCCCCCGACCTCCACTGGGAATAGCCAGGCCTGTCCTCCCTTGTCCCTGCAATGTTAAACCAGTTCATGATACTTCGTGGCTTTCCTTTCCTGGGTTTCGCTGCGTCCATCTCCCCACGGTACTGTTAGCTCAATCAGGATGATCTTTTGCGCCTCTTCTGACCAGATCACAGTGTCTCTGTCATTTCCTTCCCAGGTCTACTCTCATCTGCCATGCTGTCTGCAAGAGGAACTTCTTGGTCTTCTCAGAGGATGATGGTTTCTTCCCGTCCCTGATGAACTGGATGGAAAGCGTAAGTTGAGGTAGATGCTTCTTCCGCCTTTTCTGCTCCAAGATGTCAGCCAGTGCACAGAGGACCTTGTGGTCACGCCGGCGGTATCTGCCCAGGCTAAGAGCAGTCTGGCATCCAGCCAATATGTCCGCCAGTGTCCCTCTCCCTCCACATAAGAGAGACGAGCGTTCCAGTGTAGTGGCAAATAAACACAGCAAATTGCGGATGAGTTTAAATTGATGACATATAATATTCAGTGAATGAGAGTATTGAATATCAGCAGGATTGCTGCTATGAAAGGATGCCGGTTCTTCTTCGATGGTTTACAGGAGGTTATTGCAATGTGCAACTTATGAGATACAGCAGTGCTTGCAAACCTATGGCCCGTGAGCCATATATGGCTCTTTTCATGGATACATATGGCTCAGAGATAAAATAGAACCTGCCCGGTCTATATATCGAAGCCGATTGACACGCATGCGAAGCGGTGTTGTTATTGGCTGATTAAAGGGTCCCGTCCAGTATATAAAAGGGCATTATTTTGAGTAAATGAAAACGAAAGAATCCAAGCACCCATAGGAACCCCGCATTCATTACTTTTTCGAACGATCCGAGTCTACGGGTATTCTGGTGGCCTGCTGGAATCTTCCCATGGACGGTAGAGAGCGAACGGAGAGGGCGGCGGCCTTACCTGGAAGATGACTTTGATGCCCTCGTAGAAGAAGCAGTCGACGAGGAGCACGGCGCTGTCAAAGGGCATGACCGAGAGGAAGAGGGTGAGGAACCAGGACAAACTGATGGTGGAGATCACGCCCAGTTCCTGCATGTGCTCGTACAACTGAGGCAGGAAGGCCCGCGTCAGGTCCTCAAAGACACCCTGGTCCACGAGAGCGCCTGACCAAAAACCAACCGTCAGCTGCCAAAATACTAAAACCACCCCGGCAGCGGCGCCGCCGGGAGGTGAAAGAGGCCCATTTGTAGTGAGCGTAAAGAGGCGCATACCCACGACCCGGGTGTTGTAGTAGTCGGGCAGCATGCGTTCGCAGAGCGCCACCAGGAGCCAGAAGGCGGCTTCCTCCGGGCAGTAGAGCAGCATCACGGAGGCCAGGATATTCATGGCCTGGCAGTAACCGATGCCCGGGTTGCGGCAGGCGTAGGCGGTGAGGACGCGGCGCAAGGCGGCGATGCCCGTCTGGTTCTGGAAGGCCCGGTGCTCGGGCATGGAGCGGTGCAGATCCCGTTCGATTTCCTCCGCCGCCGACACACCCACGCCCTCTGTTTGCTCTAGCAGGTGCCAGTAATAGCCCGCCCGGGTCTCCATTTGGTTCTGGGCACCTGCCGCAAAAGAAACGAACCGGCGTCCGGGGTAAAAAAGGTCAACCGGGCACGGACTGGCCCCGTGCAGAGAAAGAATAGCTACAAATACGGGCCATAGAAATACACAATCGAATGGATGGATCGCGCGAGATCTGAACGTGGGACATCAATGCGGTTTATTGATTCATTTATGCATTTTCTCTTTTTGCTACATACTTTCTCGGGTATTTTTCCATTTTGTCATTTCTTTATTTTGCTTGGGGTATTCGATCATGTATTTTGTCATCAGCTTCAGTCATAATTTCGTCGTGTACTTTGTCGCGACAAACAAACGGGCAAGTCAATCGAGCTGATCTCTTCTGCTATAGGTTGACCGCTGAAGAGATCTTTTCTTCCTCATGCCATGAGGCTCTTTAACTCCACCCGGCAGAGTAAAGGCCCACATTAAACCACACCACCTACATTGGATATTACCGAATCTTACTGCAATATGTATTCTGTGTAGCACTATTTAGTTACTCTATATAACACGCTACAGTGGGCATTTGCACGTCACACTGGGTATTTGTATATTGTATTCTTTTGGCTTTATTATTGTACTGTTCTCAGCTCAGGGATGCTGCTGGAAATGTGAATTTCCCTTAGGGGATGAATAAAGTATCTATCTATCTATCTATCTATCTAATAAATCATCAGTGCAGTCGTTGATCCGAGCTCAGCCGGTTTTGACACGCCCCCTCATTTGAATAACATTCTCTGGTGAGAAAATACACAGCACTATAAACGACAAAACAAATCCCGAAGAAATAGCATCGATGTCATCGGATTAGGTAAGTGGCGGACGACATCTCCTCGTAGCTCTCGATTTTTTCCAAACGAGGGCAGGACGGCCCCTCCGCGGAACAAGGCCCGACAGAAAGCGTTCGGAGACCCACCGGAGAAAAGAAGCCAGAGTTCCCCTCGCAGCTTCTCGGGAATCCCGCTCAGGACCAGTTCTCTGGTTTTGGAGGTCCTGTACATGCAGACCCCTCGGCCAAACTCGGAGAAGTGGATGTTCCAGGCTTCCTCCTTCATTTTCTCCTTCATCTGAAGCACAAAGGAAAACACATAGAGAACGAAGCGGGCCGTGGCAAATGATCCTGGAGGAGATTTCCGGCCAGGTTCCTTCCCGCGTGGTCTCCACGCAGACAAAGATCAAAAATTGACCGGAAGCTAACTTTGCTTCGCTTGAGGCGGGGCGGTCGACATTCGGAGCCGGACACTGCCTGAAAAGTCGAAGATCGTGCCCGATACCAGCCGGACGGACGCGTGACTCCAGAGAAATACATTTTTTTTCCTGCCAGTACGACAAAAATAATCTTTCCCGACATAGTTTTCATTTATAAAGGTACACGGAATTAAAAGTACGTCGTGAGCTGCATTATAAAAAGTACATTTAAATCATTTATTTAATAGAACATAAATGAATATTGAGTCAGCTGGTTTCACGGCTAAAATGAAGGAAAGGGACAAGTAAGTGACGTGTTAACCAAAGGGAGAACATACACCGTACGCAGTATCCTTTCCAATTTAATCCGCCATGTTTGATGAGGCAAGCTTTCAAATGGACAGCCAATTTGGGGTTTTTAGAAAATAGTCATTCAAGCTGGCTGGGTGACGTGCAGTGCTGGTCCCAGTCTTGAGTTACAGTTACAATTCGCCTCAATTCAAAGTGACACATCTATCTATCTACCCTGGTCATATCCCTCGGCAGCAAGACAACACATACAAAAATAAAGAAAATAAAAAGGGAAAAAGTAGCAAAAAAAAAACACAAACATTTTTGGACCATGGCCAACCCAAATGCCCAAATACCCAAACAAGTTAAGCACCTCGGCACACAGGTTGGTCATGCTTTCGTCCCTCCAGATGAAACGGGACACAAGAAAACGGCCGTGTCACTCGAGTCAGGTTGACACAACACATTCTTTTCTTCAACAGCAGGGCCCGACAGCTTTCACTGGTTTACCCCTGCCGCATCATACGGGTGCCCTGCCCATCTCTTAGAACACAGGTGTCAAACAGGCGGCCCGCGGGCCGGATCAGGCCCGCTAAGGGATTGAATCCGGCCCGCGAGACAACACTCAGAGAAGCGCAAGAGAAAAACAAGCTGCAGGTTGAAATATGTCAACTTGATGTTGCCAAAGAAAGGTGCCTCGAACAAAGACATTGTACTTGTATTTATTTCTCTCTCTCTCTCCCTCTCTCTCTTTTCCACCCCTTTTCTCCCACTCTCTGTCTCTTTCACTCTCTGTGTCTCTCTTTTTCTCTTCTTTTGTTGCTCTTTGTCTCTTTCTCTGTGTCTTTTTAACTTATTTTGCCCTAACTTCCTTTATTCCTTTTCTCTTTCTCTCTTCCTACCCTTCGCGCTTTCTTTTCTCTTTTCTCTCCTTCTGTCTTTCTATTTTTCTTTGGATTTCTTTCTTCCTCTCCCTTTCTTTTCCCCCTCTCTCATGACTTTTTATCTCTTTTGTTTCTCACGCTCTCTCCCTCTCTCTCTTTTTCTTTCTTTGTCCCGCCCTCTCCTTTTCCCTCACTATTTCTCTTAATTCTTTATTTCTCTTTTTCTTTCTCTTTAATCTACTAGTCCGGCCCCCGAGAGTATGTTTGTTCTATCGTGTGGCTCCCGAGTTCAAATGAGTTTGACACCCCTGCCTTAGAAGGTGTCCAAACATCCCACTATCCTTTCACAACACTTCTCCACTCATTCCTATTACCAACAAAGACACATCTAACCCCCCAGAATACCGACCCCGAAAAGTTACACTGGAATGACCTCTCTCGTTAGAGAGAAGCAAACCCCCCCAAAGTTGAAATAGAAAATGCCTGTACACCGACCTGTGGAGGCAGCGAACCCTTCGTATTTCTTAGCAAACGAACATTTTCTCGTTAGAGAATAATAATAATATAATAATTTCCTTGTATTGTCATTCTGTGTAACAATGTACACAGAACGAAATGTCGATTGCACCTGACCCGTTGTAGCGAGCCGATGCAGCCGCAGCCAACAGAGGGCGCCGCCGACCACTTTTTAAGTCTTAGGAATGACTCGGCCGGGGCGCGAACCACCGACCTCCCAGTCTCAAAGCGGGCGCCTTACCATCTAGGCTACTGAGCTGGTAAGGAGATCTTCCAGTGGTTTGAAGCCTATTTCTAGTCAAAGATGTTTTCTCCAGTTATGATGTATAGCAAAAATATTTTCACAAATAAAAAGACTGAATTCAGCACACTTTTACCGAACATTTTGTGCTTGCGTTGCCCATTGATTTTCTGTTGGTCAATGGGTTGTTCTTGTTGAAGCCACGCCCCCTCCTCACACCTTGACGACCGTTTGCTACGGATGACACTCAACCGGATGGACCCCCTGATTTCAGTATTTTATTTGAAACTTGTAAGTTTGGCTTTGGATATACGGTAGGGAGGGAAAATATATTATGCTCCTGAGACTCCACTAATTTTGATGTCAGTAACCCCAACTTTCACTTGCTATTTTTTCATGCTGAGGTTTTTGAGGTTTCCCTTGCCCTCATGTAGGTTTGAGATCAGAGGATAGGAAGTCTCAGAGGCCTGTACAGACTGTGATCACATGACTTGAGACGTGAGCAAACAAACTGCAAAACCGTAGTAAGGCGTCACACGCCTGGCGTTGTACTCACAGCTTTCGGTCCCAGGTCCTCTGGATCATCTTGGCGGTAAAGCTGGAGTAGGGCCCGCGTGGCCGTGGGGAGCTCCGAACGGTCCCGATGCCCGTCCGAGGAGGCCTAATGGCGGCACAATCCTCTTCAAAACTCGCCGCCGCCTCGGCAGGAGGGCCGGCCCAAAGACGAGACTTACCGTAAGTGCCGGGGGTCCGGCGTCCCCCCGGGCGCTATCCGGAGTCCTCTGCAGAAAGTCGGAGATGCGCTGGACCAGGAAGTCTCGATCTTTCAGGTTGGCGAACAGGAAGTTGGTTTTGTTCTTGGTGCTGATGGAGACCGGGCAAGGCAGGACGCCGCTGCTGTCCGCTTTCTCCACCACGCTCACCTGGCAAAGGAGACGCCCGTCTCAATGACTTGTCTCTGTATCGAGTATTGTAACGGATCGTTAATGCAAATTTTGTAACTCGACCGCCGCTACTTGATGACTAAGAACATCTTCTGATCGCTAACTGTTCTTCCTTTGCTCACAATGTATCATGGGTTTTTCCCATACAATTTTGTGGGACCCCAGAGGGTGTGCAGTCTAGGGGGGTCCATGGTGTGCCTGGGGGCGTGTCCCCCGCATAGAACAAAGAGGAGTCGTTTCATTTTTCTTTTCACGTAGAAAAATGGTTACGGGCGTACACAATTTGAAATGATCCAAAAAAAACGTAAGAGTCGACAGGCATGCTATTGGGACACGCAACCTTCTAGTGATGGCGATTCCGCTTCTTTTTAGCTCCGGATCCCAAAAACTTCTTCACATTTGGTGGTTTCTTTAACCCATATACTACCCATAATTACCGTAAATTCCGGACTATAAGCCGCTACTTTTTTCCTAAATGTTCAGCCCTGCGGCTTATTCAGTGAAGCGGCCAATTTATGGAATTTTTTCAACGGCCACTAGCGGCGCTAGAGTATTGAAGGTAATATTAAGACCAGTAGAATATGGGCGTCAAGAAAGACTGTAACCTCTAAGTTCAAGCATACATTGTCTGTAAAGTTAAGGTACGTTCCGATAATGAGGAAGACGCCCTTGATGGCGATAGTTATGAGGAAGAAGTTGAGGACGATCTACCGTGAATTTCACAATTACGGGATGCTTTCTTTTGACAGACACGTTTGGTGCATTGCGAGCGTGATCCTACTAGCGTGTTGGTACCTTTCAAAGGAACGGTTTGGGATGAAAGTTATATTATTATTATTAAAGCTTTGAAAACTCTCTCGGTGTACCGTCTTTCTTCGTAAATATGTGTAACCATGTATAATATGTATTTGCAACTGTATATTTTTGTAATGTATTTAATTTAGAGATTTATTCTGTTATGTGTTCTACGAGCGAAACAAAAAGAAGGGGCGGAGCAAACGCGGGCTGATGGGAAGTGGGGTAAAGCTGAGTTACCGGTAGATCTGTCTGTTGTCGCAGCGGACAATAGTGGATGTATATTTTTCCCACCCTTAACTTTGGAAATATACATTTTGTTTCCTTGAATTACTTTCAACGGGACCCGGACTTTACAAGTCTGCATCATACGTTAATTACGGGTATTGTTTTCCATTTGTGATGCTAACTGTGACTCTAGGATTGTGTATTATCTATGAGGTTACAATCACTCTCACCGCCATCAAGGACGCCATCTGGACCTCCAGAAACCTGCTGGTATGGAGGTGCAGGCAGATCCCCCCCGTGGCTGTGCTCCAAATGGCTGCAGATACCATACAATCTGCGAGCGGCGGGCCTAGGACGCAGCCATAAAGAAGACTCGTCTGCACCCACCCGGAGGGGGGAGCCGGAGCTACACTGTGGGAGTCCCGGCAGCAACGGCCTGGGTTGTGGAACCCAGAAGGGAGAGGACCCACGCAGAAGGGAGAGGACCCACACAGAGGACTGGAAGAATGCTGCTTGGGAGGGTGGGATGGCAGAGCTATGCCCTTGCACAATAGTATTGCCTTTTACACGCTGGTTAACTACTGTTAAAAGAAAATAACTCTGAAATTGTTTAATTGATGTTGAAAACGTCAGGAAAAAATGTTAAAATGTCATATCGTCACGTCATATTGTCAGATATAAAAAAATTGTGAATATGCTTGATGACTGTGTTTTGCTGCTGTTGGTGTCGGTGGATTTGTTCAGACCGAGGATAATCGACTTTGGCCTGGACGGATCTATTGACACTAACAAAGATGTTATATAATGAAATTGTGAATATGTTTGATTGCTAATAAGATTTTCGAGAAGGTTTGTTCAAACCTCACTTTGTGTTTGCTGTTAAAAACATAATATTGGAATATAATATTGTGAATGTGCTTGATTGCTGTTGAGATTGTCATGATTGCTTTCTGTTTTTAGTGTCAATAAATTTGTTCAAACCAAAACCAAAAATGAGGTTACAATCGTGGAGCTTACAGCCCGGTCTGGGTTAAACTTGTGATTGAGTCACAAGTTTATATGCGGGCGTATGCGGCTTATTCATGGGTGCGGCTTGTGTGAGAACAAAAGTAGCAGATCACCTAAAAAATGGTGGCTGCGGCTTATAACCAGGTGCGCTCTATAGTCCGGAATTTGCGGTATTTGCAAAGGAATGTATTTGACATCTATATTTTTCACTCAACAGGTGAACATTTTTTATACAAAACAACTTTCAAGTCAAGCAACACAGAATCCCTGAAAAACAAATTAGAAAATGAGAAATATTCACGCTTCTGCGATGTAATAGCTTTAAATACACCAGACTTTTAATTATTTGCAATTCAACTTGTAACCGACGTCGAGTTAAACAACACGGAACCTCTGAAAAACTCTCAAAAATATCAAAAGAGGTTTGTATAACAAATACGAGAGCATTTAGGAAGACTGAGTGCTAAACTTTGAGGGACCCGTTGACATTCTTCTGTCAGTGATGGACTATGCGCAATGCTTTGAATATATTCTTATCATTCGAATGAGTCCAAAAAAGGATCAATGTCCTTTTTGTCCTCTGAGTTGCCATCTCTCTTCCGCTCCGTTACTGGCTCGATAGGCCGCTGGTTTCATTTATTAAGGCGGGAGAAAAAGCAAAATCTATCTGGCCCCGTGTGAAAACTTCATTGCCCCCTTTAAACAACCAGGCGAGAGTGGTGTCAATTGAAAAAGTTATATTGGAAATCGTTTTACGAGTCTGTTTATTTTTAAAGGAGAGTTTTGCGTCCAATGAAGCAGAAATGCTTTGAGGCGGATTTTTTGACCTGTCGGCATAATCACGTGTTTGGGATTTGAGTTACGCCTAGTTTTTAGTTTTAGGGTGTGTTGTTTCAGACTGATGGAGAGGTTCCTCTGATGAGTCTATATTGAGGCCCAAGAGTTTGCGCTTTCCGACGATATGTGTCGTGACGCTTTTCAGTGACCGGGGATGTCTTACTGAAAGATTTCATACATTTGACTATAACGGATATTATAAAGTTAACTACAAAATAAGTACATGTACTCAGTTTGATGCAGTAGAGAGATTCACTGACTCTTTTTCTTCAAGGTACATTAGAAGGTTAGGCTGTCTGGAATGCATCAGACGTCTTCTGATAACACAATTCCTGTGAATGCTGACGTGAGAAGGCCAGACGCACAAGGGCAAACATCCGCGACGTCCTCCGGCGAGGCGGGGGCGCGCCCATGGGAGGAGGAGTCAGCACGCCCAGGGGAGGAGTCAGCACGCCAATGGGGGGTGGCCGATGCCCCGACGTGTCAAAAAGCCAGAAGACAGAAGATGGAAAGAGACAGACGGGAGCAGAGACAAAAAGATGGGAGGCTCGACAAGACTTATTAGACTAATTCGACAATAATTCGGCAAAATTCGATGGAATTCACTTGATAAATAATTTAAGAAAATAAATCTGCCCCCGTGTGGAAAAGCCTGTCTCTTGTCAATGTTTCCCTAAAATTAAGAAAATGAGCATGCATTGTTAGGAGAATAAAGTTTGTGTTTGGTTAATGGAGTCAGATAACTAATCCGAACAATTTGGTAAACGCTACATCTATAAAATAGTTTAATTCCTAACAGTACGGACACGAATTTGTTTATAAACAGTCCGGCGGCCCGGGCGTTAATAACCGTTTCCGAGCAACACCACCGGCCGCCAACAGACCTCTCTGAGCGGTATGATGAGCCGGCAGAGGTCTTCTTCCCGACTGCTGAAGCAGATGTAGTTGTTGGAAACGAAGAGCTGTCCCGGCACGTGCGTTTTGGCGAACGGCGCCCACAGCGTGCAGTCCGTGTGCCCGTCCAAACGCTCGTCCGACGTCAGCCGGAACATGCTCCGGTAACGCTCGTTCTTGGCGCGGGCGTCCAGGTCCCTGCCCGCAAAACACGAACGCAGACGTTTCCGTCGTTTCAAGGAAAAGCATTGTCACTTATTGTCAACGCGGTGAACCAGAAGGCAAAGGGATAATTACAAATGCCTTGTGCGATCATTTGTGCGCAGCTATAAACAGTTTAGCTGCTTACAGAAGCTATAAAACCGGGCTTCCTTTGAGCTAGTCCAGTATCTGGAGCATCCCATTCGTGGGTGTAACATTCGTAACGGCCAGGAAAAGCGAACTTCTATGCAAAACTAAACAATCCATTCTTGTCCTGAGAAATGAAACTGCCAAGAAACTGAAGCTCTCCTACAACGGTGCGTACTACTCCCTTCAGTGAACAGCACAAACAGAGTAGAAAGAGAGGTGACAAGAGTACATTGGTCGCTAAATAGTAGCCACAAGACACTAGTGTATTCGTGGGTGTAACATTCGTAACGGCCAGGAAAAGCGAACTTCTATGCAAAACTAAACAGTCTATTCTTGTCCTGAGAAATGAAACTGCCAAGAAACTGAAGCTCTCCTACAACGGTGCGTACTACTCCCTTCAGTGAACAGCACAAACAGAGTAGAAAGAGAGGTGACAAGAGTACATTGGTCGCTAAATAGTAGCCACAAGACACTAGTGTATTCGTGGGTGTAACATTCGTAACGGCCAGGAAAAGCAAACTTCTATGCAAAACTAAACAGTCTATTCTTGTCCTGAGAAATGAAACTGCCAAGAAACTTAAGCTCTCCTACAACGGTGCGTACTACTCCCTTCAGTGAACAGCACAGAGTAGAAAGAGAGGTGACAGGAGTACATTGGTTGCTAAATAGTAGCCACAAGACACTAGTGTATTTGTGGTGTAACATTTGCAACGGCCAGGAAAAGCGAACTTCTATGCAAAACTAAACAGTCTATTCTTGTCCGGAGAAATGAAACTGCCAAGAAACTGAAGCTCTCCTACAACGGTGCGTACTACTCCCTTCAGTGAACAGCACAAACAGAGTAGAAAGACAGGTGACAAGAGTACATTGATCGCTAAATAGTAGCCACAAGACACTAGTGTCAACGTCTACACCAACGAGGTGAAATAAATTTGGGCAAAAGAGCACAGCCATTTTCTACGCAAATGTTGCTGGCGTGCCAAAAAAACGGCAAAGCCCGCTCACCCACCTCTTGAGGACGGAGACATTCTTGAGGCTCTTGGAGGGTTTGGGCAGCGATCGGTCAGCGGCGAAGGTCTGGTTGTCCAGCAGGTGGCGCACGGCCATGTTGGCCAGCTGCTCCATCAGCTTGAAGGCGTCGTTGATGTCCAGGAACATGGAGAAGTAGTGCTCGTCGGACCGCGTTCGCACCCGCACGCTCTCCGGGAACAAGAGGGTGGCGTTCTTCTCCAGCTGCGTCACCTCCGTCCATTGCACCACCAGCGTCACTAACACCAGGGGGCGACAAAAGCCTTACAATCAAGGATGGAATGCTGCTTTTACTATTTAGATCAGTGGTTCCCAAAGTGGGTGGTACCGCTGCCCTGGGGGCGGTGGAAAGATCTAGGGGGGCGGTGAGGAAGAAGAAAGCAGTCCGAAGTCAGAAGTTTGAACGTAGCCCGGTTGTGAAACTGCAAAGTGCTGCAGGTTTTCCAAAGTTTTGTTGTGAGTGATGGAGTTTTGGCCCACCACAATTGTTACTGTTTGAGTTTTAAAAGCGCTGACCAATCAGAGGCACGTTTTAATAACAGCACAAGCCAACAAACGCGATTCAGAGTTTGCAAGCGCCACACTATGCCATACCCACCGTGTGAGCTCAATGAGTGTCATGGTGGACTACGTAAACATAGTCCCAGGGTCAACAAACGAGAAGGAAACGAAGCTTGCACCGAAGAAGGGTAGCACATCACTTTTTTGGACCTATTTTGGTTTTGACTATACTGGCTGAATACAATAAATACAATACAATACAATTCAGTGTCTTGCCCAAGGACACTTCGACATATAACACGGAGGAGCCGGGAATCGAACCTGCAATCTCAATGCCAACTAATTTTTTCCTCCCAAAAATATCTTTATTTACAAATTGAAATTTAAAGTGTTATTAATGGATATTTTAGTTACTCTGATAACAATTGTTCCTGATTTTTTGAATCCATTTTTTTCTATTTTATTAGTAAGAATATGTGCAGAATGATATAACGAAACACATGTACAATATAACATGTTAAACTACAACACGTTTGAAAAAAAAATGGTGGAAGGTTTTTTTTTGTATTTTGTAAGGGAAAATACGACAGTTTGTAAGGGCATGGAGCCCTGGAGCTTGACAGGCAGGGTTGGGTAGGGTTACTTTAACTGGATTACTTTCAATTACTTTTGGATGACTCCAATACCAAATATGCGAATAAAAGACAAAAGAAACTAAATATGAATAAAATGACTAAATTTTGTGCAGGCTTGGGGAGTAACGGAACACATGGAACGGCAAAAATGATGTTGGCAAGCTGTTTGGATTTATTTTCTGTCGCATTTTAAGGTAGTTTTGCCAGAGATCAAAGCCAGGAGAGAAAGCTTACCACGTGTTGTGAGTCATCATTTTATTCATATTTAGTTTATTTTGTCTTTTATTAGCATATTTGGTATTGAAGTCATCCAAAAGTAATTAAAAGTAATCAAGTTAAAGTAACCCTACTCAACCCTGCCTGTCAAGCTCCAGAATAAAATGATGACTCACAACACGTGGTAAGCTTTCTCTCCTGGCTTTGATCTCTGGCAAAACGAACATAAAATGAGACAAACAAAATGAAAAGAAATCCAAACATCTTGCCAACATCATTTTTGCCGTTCCATATATTCCGTTACTCCCCAAGCCTGCAGAAAATTTTGTCATTTTATTCCTCTTTAGTTTCTTTTGTCTTTTATTAGCATATTTGGTAATGGAGTCATCCAAAAGTAATTGAAAGTAATCAAGTTAAAGTAACCCTACCCAACCCTGTTGACAGGTATGCAGCTAATATTGTTGACCACGTTGCAATGAAGACGAGTCCATCCAGAATCCTGCCCCCATTTTAAGTCTCTATCACGCGTTTATGACGGAAAGCATATTTGGTCTCTCGGTGGCCAACAAGCTCACAGAATGCCAATCTTTTCGGAAAGTCATCCGGCGGGCACAAAACCGGTCCTGTCCCTTACCTTCTTTCCCCAGGAGCAGAGAATAGAAGCACAGATGGTTGACGGAGAGGTACAGCCAACCCTGGCGCGGCACCCGGCCTTTCCAGTAGCTGCACGAGTAATAGTTGACCAGTTTCTCTTCGGGCGGCATGGCGAAACGCTTTCGCATCTTGACTTGGGCCTCCTGGAACTTGCCGCAGTCCTCCTCCTCCGGATCCCGGCCCGACGCGTCGCCGCCCTCCTCCGCGATCAGACCCTGAACACGCGGACCACGGGGAAAGTCAGCCGGTGCTATGCTGAGAAATGCATCCCTGCCGAGATTTGCATCCCCTAGCTACCATCACCACTTTTACCTCGTTTTATCTCACTTTTATATCACTTTTCAGGAATGTGATGGCGAACAGGGTTGGGTAGGGTTACTTTAACTTGATTACTTTCAATGACTTTTGGATGACTCCAATACCAAATATGCTAATAAAAGACAAAAGAAACTAAATATGAATAAAATGACTAAATTTTGTGCAGGCTTGGGGAGTAACGGAATACATGGAACGGCAAAAAGCTGTTTGGATTTATTTTCATTTTGTTTCTGTCGCATTTGATGTTAGTTTTGCCGGAGATCAAAGAGATCAAAGCCAGGAGAGAAAGCTTACCACGTGTTGTGAGTCATCATTTTATTCATATTTAGTTTCTTTCGTCTTTTATTAGCATATTTGGTATTGGAGTCATCCAAAAGTCATTGAAAGTGGGGGGGAGGAATTTTGTAAGGTTTATTGTTCTATATTCTTTATCAATTATCTATTATCCGTTATCGGTCAAATCATAATACGCTACAAAGCCAAGAGGCCGAGACACTTGCTCCCAGCCAAGAGGCTGAGTCAAGGTCCTAGCCACAGGGCCAAGCAGCGATCGGCCAATTCATTGAAGCACACAGTCCAGAAATCACAGTAATCCAGTAAAAGTAACCCTACCCAACCCTGTGAATAATTTAATTTTATGTTGATAATATGTGTATTATTTGCCCTCATGTTGGTTTTAGATAAGGGGATGGTGTCATAATAGTTAATAATAATAGTTTGCAATAGTCTTTGATCTGTGCAGTCCTTTGAGACTCTTTGTGATTAAGGGCTATACAAATAAACATGACTTGACTTGACTTAATACATTCCTTTGCAAATGATTATGGGTAGTATATGGTGTAACGGGTGTAATAATAACTTTTGTTTTATTGAAATTCCTGCTGAAATATGTGTATAGTTTTTGGTAAGTGTCCAGCAATGATGAGTCCAACAGTGCCACCTGCTGGTATGGGGTAGGGTTTGTTTTGGCTTTTGACATGTGACCGGAAGGCGGGGTTTTGTTGGCAGTCTACAGAGCGAGCTACCAACGGTAAGACACATCTTTTGGTGCTCCACGAAAAAAGTAAAATTTAAAAATTATAACTACGGTTGACAAATCTCTCAACATGCACAGTAATGTGATTGATATTGTCAAGCTGTTTAGGTTTATTTTCGTTTTGTTCCTGTTTTACTAAAATATGAATTCCCCTAGTAGAGATCAAAGAGATCAAAGCCAGCAGAAAAGCTAAGTTGTGACTCATTTCATTTGCAGGTAAATTGTACCCGTATTTATACTCATTATTGTTCTTATTTCTATTTTCTCGTATATATAAAAAAGGATGATGTTGGTTAAAATTCAGACTAAAGAAAAATATGTTGAATTCATTGTAAACGTTAAAAAGCCACTACACGATCTCTTGTTAAAAGTATCTTGTTAAAATGGATGTAAAAATGTATTGTGATATGCTAAAAAGTATTTTATGTAATTTGAAAAGAAAGCTCTTGGATATGCTTTGGGCAGTCTACAGAAAGAGATCAAAGAGATCAAAGCCAGCAGAAAAGCTAATGTTGTGACTCATTTCATTTGCAGAAACTTGAATAAAAACCTCATCATCCAGTCCAGCGTCAATGTGGATCTTTGGTGGGACGGGTACACCGCGGTTACAATGGGTTTAAAGAAACCTCCAAAGGCGAAGAGGTGTTTGGGAGCCAAAGCTGAAAGAGCTGCTTCTCTAAAAAGAAGTAGAATTGCCACGACTCTCGTCACAATAGCGTACCTTTTAACTTCTACGTTTTAAGCATTTCAAATTGTGGAACTATTTTTGCATCCAACAAGCCGGTCCACCCGCCGGGGTCTCACAAAATTCTATGCGAAACAGCCAAAGTTACGACGATGGGAAAGACACCGTACGGCTCGCCCCCGCCGATTTGGGAAGTAGAAAAAGGATTTTACGTACGCAAATCTTTCCCCTGACGAAGGTGACCACGTCTTGGTCGTTGTCCAAGGCGGCCACCGTCTGCAGAAGGTTGCTCTCCAGCCAATCCCAATGCTCCGTGATCTCCTTACGCGAAGAACCTGACCCGAAACACAGCCGGGGAGACAGTCACGGCTCTCTTCGTGCGAGCCGGCTCTTTCGGGCCGGCTCTTTTGAGCGAGCGGCCCGAAAGAGCTGGCTCTTTCTACATCTTTTTGTGGCAGAATTCAAGCGCTTTGTAAGCACTTTCCAGGCCAATTCTTTCCAGGACCTTCAAAGGAAGAAATCCAGCGCTGATCAAAAGGTTTATCTTATGTTGACCAAAATAAAGGGGCTATCTTACTGCTAGCACATACTTTGTGCTACTTTGAGTATTTGTATTTTAAAGTCATAACTGCTTTTTTAGCTTTTGTTCAGAAACAGTTGTCCTGGGAATATTTTGAATGATTTTATACTGTTTGAGTTAACGTGGTAGTCATTTCATAAAAAAAGGGAGAAATGCTAGCTAGCCGTTAGCAGACCTTCCGCGAACAACAGGCACTCCTCCAGAACTCAATTGTTTTTCTTTCAGTGTATTCTAGCAGGAGATACTCTTTGAAATGTGGTTTGCAGTATTGTCTGTCTTGGTTGGCAAAGTTTGACGCTCTGTTTTTTTTAACAGACTCCAAGTAGCCGAAACAGCTCGCAACGAGCGAGGACCGGGGTCTATCTCCATCTACCGCTCTTTCGGCAGGCTTTGAGTGGCTAGGCTAACGGTGACTTCCATTAGCGAGGAGTCGCTCGATTGTATTTTTTGTTCCCCGCCAAACGACGGGCCGGTCCTCGTCCCCCGAGTGCTTGGTCCAGGACAGGGCGTGCCCACCTGCTGCCCCCTAGTGACAACTGAGGTGCTCGTGGACCTGTCTTGAAAACAGCTCACCGGTGCTGGCTCATTCCCATTTTCTACCCGAATGATTTCCCTCACTTTCACTGAGTCTATTTAACCCCACTTCCAGGACAAAATGATAAGAGGCTATTTCTCGTTACGGTTCTTTGGCCCGGGCCCACTAAGAGCGTGGACGGACGTGGGGGTCAGACAGACGGACGGACAGACGGACAACAACCGACGAAGGCTCTCACCCACCGCTGGCCAGGTTCCAGAAGATCTGCGAGTCGGCAGTCTGCAGGAGGATCCTGTAAGGGGCCACTCTGGCGCTGGAGTCCAGGACCACGTCCATGGTCCCCACCAGGAGACCTGCGCAGGCCACAAATCATCTCCAGCACTTCCGAATACAAGACGCCCGCTACACTCGCACATCCGGAGCCAATATTGCCCGAGGGCTTTTTCTACCCCTAATCAATCGAGTTGGTTTTACCGATAGGAGGTTCGGAATAATATACGACGTCCCTTTAAAGCCGGGGTGTCACGCTCCTTTGAGCTCAGGGGCCACCTCCTGTGTGTGTGTGTGGGGGGGGGCTGCCATGGGGATGGGACTAGTACATTCAAGGAAAAGAGGGAGATAAATCAAGGGGAAAAAAGAAATAGAGTGAGGAAAAAAAAGAGAAAAAGTGAAAAATAAACAGAGAGGGAAAGACAGAAAAAAGGGGAGAAAAGGAGAGAAAGAGAGAGACAGAGAAAGAGGGGGAGTGAGAAACACCAAAAGAGAGAGGGAAAGAGAGAGAGGAATGAGAGGAAGGAGCGAGAGAGTGGGAGAAAAGAGGAGAAAGAGAATATAAAGAGAAAGGAGGGGGAGAAAGGAGAGGAGAGAGAAGAGAGAGATAAAGAGAGAAAAATAGAGAAGAGAAAGAGAGAGAAAAATGCAGAGAGAAGAGAGAAAAAGAAAGGGAGCAAAAGAGATAGAAAGACAGCTGGAGATGCTTTGGGCACAGCGACATCAAGTGGACATATTTCAAACTGCATCTCCATTTTCTTTTGTACCCCTTTCCATTCAAACCCTTGGTGGACCCGGCCTGGCCTGCAGGTTCCATGTTTGACACCCTAGCTTTAAAGGGACAGCGTGTATCATTTGACCACAGGATGCCGCTGCATCGTATAGCGCAAACGAAAACAAGTGCTGAATAGCGCAAGGAAGAATACAAAGAACGGAGACTCAAAGTGATCATGTCTTTCTTTTGCTTAGCCTTTATTTGAGGTTTTTGGGTACCCGGAGCAGCAAGACGGCAGACAATGGTGTCAGCTCCCTCTAAGTGAGGCTCATGTTATGTCAAATAGGTGCTAAACTCACGACCTACGAGTGTTTAGCATGTTTATATGACCGTTCGTGTATTTTCGCTTATTGTTTGAATCAATATTGTTTTGTTTTTTATCCGTGAAGGTTTTTGTCACCGATCGAGGTTCACGAATCTCTTCGGTTAGGGGTTTGCTCCCCCGCATGAGAATGGTCATACTGGTTTCCATGGTTACCAGTAAAGAGGGAAGCACCTTCATCATGCTGTCGTTTTTGGGCGCTTTTCAGAAACGAGACAATACCGACACGATATCCGAAATGGCTGGGGGAAAACTCTGGGAGGTGATTACACACTGTCCCTTTAAAGTGTTTGGACCTTTTGCCACCAACAGCAAAGGAAGACGCGCGTCCGGTGACGTCACGAGGTCCATCCTCTCCTTTAAAGGGACTCTAAAATACCCGTTTTTTGTCACACAACGTGTCATATTTCTCTCCATAATAACGCAAATAGCTTTCAAACTATTTCTGTCAAATATGTTTTAGAATTTGCGACTCCTTTTAAGGGTACTAGTCGAACGAAGCCGTTCCAGGGAGTCGGGACTTGCGCATGCGCACATGTGTGTTTGGAGCAAGTCCGTTTGGACGGCCCCAACTTGTTGGACTTAGCAGAACCGAGACCAGAGAAAAGAAAAACGACGACTATAAAGGCAGACTGAAGCAACCAGAACCAGAACGAAAGAAGGAAGGAAGGCGACGGACGAACCGGAGAGCCCCCCGCCGCGTCCGTGTCCCCGCCGCCGCTGCAGGACGAAGAAGGGGTTGGCCCGCTCGGAGACCCAAAGCGGGCCGGCCAGCAGAACCTCCTCCGGGTGGAGCCACATTGTGCGCTTCGGAAGCGAAGAAGGAGAATTAGTCGCCGGAACCGCCTTCCCGCCTGACCGCCCGTCAGCCCGCCAGCTATGTTTTTCCAGACCCAGTCTGCTGACTGCGCATCACTTCCGGGTTGACGCAGAGGACACGCCTTCTACGTGATTACGTCACAGAGTGTCCACTGACAAGCCCGCCGTGTTCTACCAAACCTACTTTGTCAAGCGTACGCCCCGCGGGCCAGATCCGGACCTTTGGGTGATTTCATTCGGCTCGCCCATTGAAAATGGTCCAAATACAATAACAATATATATGACAGTAAATGAGGTACTGCCGATGAAAAAAACAATGTTTTTTGGGGGGCCAACTGTAGTCTGTGCAGCCCTTTAAGACTTCTCATGATTACGGACTGAACAAATAAACATGACTTGACCTATTGTCCCTTTCTGTGTCAACAACAACATTCGACTACATAAATACTACAAATATACTACAAGCAGACTACAAAACTAAATATCGAATGTTGTTCCAAACAACAGGGACATAATGTATTCATTTGCTTTCATTCTGAAAAAAAAAACCATAGAAATACGACAAAAATATAATATTATTACAGTGGATCCTCGGTTTTCGAACGCCTCTCAATTCGAACAAATCGGTTCTCGACCAAAAATTTCGAGGAATTCTTGCTTCGCTTTTCGTTCAAAAAAATCGGAGTTCGAACGCCGGTACGCTAGGGGCGATGCTGAGCGGCGTACGGGTGTAGATTGCCCCCACTCCTCGTGAAGAACTTCTTGCTTTCGTTTTTAATATCGGTGAACGCAGTGTTTTAACCCCTAATTATGCCTCGGAAGAAGTTCGGTGCAAGCAGCAAAGTTGCTACAGGTGAAAAAAGAAGAGTAGTGCGTACAACTATTGCATTTAAGAAAGAAATAATAGATAAATATGAAGAAGGTGTGCGAGTTTTCGATCTTGATATGCATACAGCATGGCTTCTGCTGAGCACCTCAAAGGTAAGAAATCCTATTCATAATTCTTTTCTTTATCCTTTAACCGCTCACCACTTGTTGTGGAGACCCCGGTGCTAAATGACGTGTAAACGACCTGATTTTTTTATTTTGACACGTTCACGTAATCTTTCGTACGGAAGATTACGCTAACGCGAACGTACGATGAGCCTGGGTTAGCTTCATGTTTACGTGCATGGTAAGCGTTCAGGGTGTTGGAACGGATTAAAATGATTTTACATTACTTTTAATAGGAAAAACGATTTTCCGTGATCGACCAAATCGGTTTTCGAACAGGGTTCTGGAACGGATTATGGTCGAGAACCGAGGTTCCGATGTATAAAGTATCCGAAAAAGTATCACAGTAGGCCAAAAAATCGCAATGTTTCAGTGGATTCGTCAGGAATCCAAAACAGAGGACGTTTCTCTGGTTTTTCAGTCATGGATGAATTCTAGCACCTGCTAAGGACTTTGAGACGATTTTCAAAGAAAATCCGCAAAAAGATCTTGCGGGAATATTTTTGTGGATATTAACAATACGTGTGTCGGTATTTTGAAAAACATAAAAATGACGGTGTTTTGTAGTTTCCATTTTCAGTTGCAGGAAGTTCTGTTACAATTTATCACTGGAAAACGTCAGCTTCAGCATTTGCAAGCAATGTTCCCTGAAATTTTCTTTACGGGTTTGAGCGTTCACACAAAGTCGGTGAGCAACGCTTGAAACAACAGTGAGCAACAGCAATCCCAACTGTGGCAAGATAATTAATTTTCAAACATGTCCAAAACTTGACATTTTGCTGAGTTTCCGGCAATGCAAAATTATTTTTCATTTTGAATGAATTGACTCATGTACTATTGCAAAGGGTGTACGGCCTACAAGCGTCGTTTGTTCTTACAATTCTTTCACAAGATATCCATTTCTTTTTATTTCCTGATATATTTTGTCGCATAATATTAACATTTTTGGGGGCTTATTTAGTCGGTTGTAAGATGCACAACTGTACTTAATCACATTTTTTTAAGGGAAGTACAACGTTGGCAACAAGATTGACTTGATATAATTGTAAATTATTTGAATGCAACACCAACTTTTTCTTCTTTTTTCCGTGTTTTTTTTCTACTTTTTTTTTTTATTCCTTTAAAAAAATCTCATTGTGTTTATTTTTTCCGAGCTGTTACTTTTTTCTATTTGTTCTCTATTTAGTTTTTACCTACATTTCTTTTATTATTTTATTGGCTTTTTTCTAAATTTTTCCTTCTTTTTTTCTCTTCCTTTTGTTTCTTTTTTTCCTCAGCTTTTCACTACTTTTTCATTTTGGTATTTTTTTCTTTTTTGTTCTATTCCTCCCTTCATTTAAGTCATTTTGTGCATAATTTTACATAATATTTGGTCATGTTGGGATTAAAGAAGCAAAAACAGCCCGAAGAGCCGTTTAGGACCCAAAAGAGCCGGTTCCTTTTAGTGAGCCGAGCCGAAGAAGCCGGTTCTCGACAAACTCTACTAACTTTACTCAACTTTGTTCTACTTCGACTCGACTTCAAAATACCGCATTTAGGACACAACGTCAGGGGAACCCGTGTATTTTTACCTTCATGCACTGTAACTTTGATTTAAGTCGCTTCTTAATGAGTAATTTTGAGCCCTCATTTTTGTGCGCTGGCTAGATTTTTGCGCTGAGAATGTGCGAGCAGTGCGCAATTGCGCACGCGCGCAGCTTAGAGGGAACACTGTTTGCAAGGCCCATAATAAATGGTCACAATCGATAGGAACACACGTTTTGTGGGTGTTTGCATGCAAAGAACTTATTAGGGGGGCGATGCCCTACTAACTAATACCAGCTGCCGTTAATCACGACGGAAGAAATGCAATGGCAAAGACAAGCCACCAGAGAGCAGTGTCGGCGTGCTATTTAAGCTGACGCGTTGAGAAAGATGGGGACGGTTTCAAGCACTTTGCCCGACGTTCAAGCACTTTCAAAGGACGATGCGGTTTTCGGCTCCCTAGCGGCGTTGCGTGCAGATGCTCGCGTTCGATTCCCCGTGGACGCCATGCTTTGCTCGTGTGGCGACACCATGATAGACGGGCGCCCTCTCCCGTTCCCGTTTTGGCCCTGAACTGGGTCGAGCTGGGGTCGGCGGGGGCGAAAAATGATACTCTCGCCCGGGACGGACTCAAGGATTAAGGCAGAGAAAGATACAGGATACACTAGCAGATACCGGACAGGCTGGGACAGACGGCATCGATACCGGATACTGGTTACATGAGCAGGATACTGGACAGGACAGGAGAGACGGGGTCGATACCAAATACCGGACAGGACAGACGGGATCGATACCGGAGCAAGATACCGGACAGGGCAGGACAGACAGAATCAGTACCAGATACTGGAGCAAGATACCGGACAGGACGAGACAGACGGGATTCATACCGGATACTGGAGCAAGATACTGGACAGGACGAGACAGATGGGATTGATTGAGGGATGGAAGGAGAGAGAGAATAGGAAAAGAAAACAGAAAGAGAACAAGAGAAAGTGAGAAAACAGAGAAAACACAAAAGACAGATTGAACAAGAGAGAAAAGAGAAATAGAGAAAGAAAGATAAAGGAGGAGAGAAACATCTTGAAAACGTGGCTCATTTTGGTGAGTGACATGAATGATATCATTCTTTATTTAAAGGGACAGTGTGTATTAGTTAGCGCTTCCTAGTGGTGAATCAAAAATATCAATCCAGTATTGAATTGAACTGGCAAAATACATAAACTATCCAATAAACGTGCAGATTTAAATACTCGTAGGCCAAGAAATTGCTATTTATCTGGCACAACATGAGGGAGCTGACATTAGCTCATGAGGTAGATTGCTCGTCTTGGGATCAAGAGGTCGCAGGTTCGATTCCCTGCTCCTCCGTGTTATATGTCGAAGTGTCCTTGGGCAAGACACTGAATCCGTAATGCCCCCAATAAGCAGGTAGGCGCATGTACTGCTAGCATAACTCCTTAGCATGTAGCTGTTAACAAAACTCGTTATCAGGTATCCCTTAGAATGACACGTTCGGATGTAGCCGTTAGCATGACTCGTTAGCATGCAGCCGTTAGCATGACTCGTTAGCATGTAACGGTTAGCACTTAGTGGTTGGCAAGACTCGTTTGCATGTAGCCGTCAGCATAACGTCTTGGGATCTAGAGGTAGCATGTTCGATTACCTGCTCCTCCGTGTTCTATGTCAAAGTGTCCTTGGGAAAGACACTGAATCCCTAATGCCCCCAATAAGCAGGTCGGCGCCTTGCATGGCTGCATGGTCGCTAATGGTGTGTGAGTGTGTGTGTGTGAATGGATAAGTGTGAAGCACATTGTAAAGCGCTTTGGGAGGTCTTCATTGACTTGAAAAGCGCTATATATGCAGACCATTTACATTCACATTTATAACTCGTTAGCACAACTCATTTGCATGTAGCCGTTAGGATGTAACCGTTAGCATAACTCGTTAGCATGTACTGCTAGCATAACTCCTTAGCATGTAGCGGTTAGCAAAACTCGTTATCGGGTATCCCTTAGCATGACACGTTCGGATGTAGCCGTTAGCATAACTCGTTAGCATGCAGCCGTTAGCAAGACTCGTTAGCATGTAACGGTTAGCACTCAGTGGTTGACAAGACTCGTTTGCATGGAGCTGTCAGCATAACGTCTTGGGATCAAGAGGTCGCAGGTTCAATACCTGGCTCCTCCGTGTTATATGTCCAAGTGTCCTTGGGCAGGACACTGAATCCCTAATACCCCCAATAAGCAGGTCGGCGCCTGGCATGGCTGACTCCCGATTGGTGTGTGAATGGGTAAGTGTGAAGCACATTGTAAAGCGCTTTGGGAGGTCTTTATTGACTTGAAAAGCCCTATAGAAATTACCATTACATGATTGCCAGCCATCTTGCTGCTACAGCAATCGCCAAAAATTAAAAAGGTTGTGGTTTGGTCATTCTGAATATCTGCTTTCCAACTTTCCTTTTCGGTCGCATGACACGATACAGCCCCGTCGAGTTTACACAGTGTCCCTTTTATTGTGAGCTCCTCATTAGGAAACGACTACTATGGGTTATCCTTTGTTCTCTTTATTCATTCGGATTGCACTATTCAGGGTTTGTACACCTTTTTGCTAGCCAAAATCAAGAACTTAGCTTTAACAGCTAAAATAAAGTGGCTATCTTGCTGCTAGCAAATAGTATTTGTATATGTTCCTACTAAAGGACTATGGAAGTTTGAATTTGGGTTTTGTCTGTTGGACTCTCTGTGTTTTGTGCAAAAGTTTTGTGGAGTAGATCACGTGGGGCAGCTCTCAGGCAATGGGAGGTGACCAGCTGTCTGGGGGCCGAGGCGGAGTCGACGTGCCATTCTTCCGGGAACGGGAGACCAATGGGATCCAGCCAAGTGGCGGAGGAGATGCTTTGCTGAGCAACTCGGAAGAAGGAGAAGAGTCGGTTTTTGGAAGAAGAAGCGTGCAGAGATGTAGTGATTTGTGTGTTAGAAATAAATCCACTCGTGAGTGAAATGCCGGCTTCTGAGAACTTCCTATGCAGAAAAGAGCGCGCAAATTGTTTGGATGAGTGGTGATTAGGAAAGGTCACAAATTGCAGTCAGATGATTAATTGAAGTTTGTGTTGATTTAACAAGAAATTCCAACACTACCTATGATCTTTTTGTGTCAATGGGCTGCTATAAACTGACATGAATTCTGACATTCTGCTTCAACACTTGGCAATTGCTTTTTACAAATAGGGATCGGGCGCTCTAGGTGTTGGCTGATAATGGAGTTCAAAAAGAAAGGAAGTACTGTATGTATAAAAAGCAGAAAAATGAGCCAAATTTGAACTCATTTTAATGATTGCTTCGAAGCAGAGTGCATTTAATATTCCAAGCTTGGTGATTGCTGTTTGTTTTACATATTGGAATTGATTTTTTTTTTTCAGAGGATCGGTATCTAAATGGATTAAAACGGAATAGTAAATAGTTACTTGGTTTGCATTTTATAATTTATTTATAGCACTGAAAATTGTTAATTGTTTTGGATTTTCAAGGATTTCAAGCATCCGTACAAACCCTGTCCAGAAAAGCTATATTCCCTTTCCGATGCAATTATGGGTTGATGAAGGCAGGAAAAACCACTGGATGGGCATTGGACATTCTGTCCGATATACATTTGGTGGGGGCTAACACTCTAAAATGTGGATTGAATACATTAGGATGAATGCGCTTCAGCTCAAAATACAGAGGCCGGGAGCTGCTTGCTAAAACCTAAGGCTGAGATTAGCGATTCCGTACGAGGAGGGAGGGGAGGTCTCACGTATCAGTCACGAGATTGTCTCGTCAGAAGTCCTTCTTTTGCTTTGTGGAAGCGGTTTCTGGTTCTTTGGTCGTGGTCCAGCTGCAGTCTGGGAGCCTTCAGGCACTAGAAAATCGAAGAAACCTCTGGAAGAACGATGGCCCGATCCGGTAAACTTCTCCGGGACCCGGTTGGCAAAATTGGAGCGAAACCGTATCGAGAAGGGATCGGGACTTTGGCTCTCCGGTGTCTTCGGGCGAGTCGGACTTTTAGGTGGGGAAAGGGGGCGGTTGCCGTGACGACGGGGTTCAAGATTTGTCACCGTAGAGGTCCCGGTGGGCGCGAAGGTCCGGCAGCTCCGTGCGAGGCGTCGGCGCCGATGTGAAGAAATGGCCGCCTGGACCAAAACACACGCACAAAAAACAGCAACTCAAACCTCATATTACATCACTTTGTGCATGTTGTCATTTATTTTGTTGTGTATTCTGTCGTCCATCTTGTCGTGTATCGTCAGGGGCATTTCCCCTAACCTATTTCCAACTGCCAACTCTGCCAACACCTTCAAAGACCCCACATTCGTCACAAGCAATGTTCCCTGTAATTTTCCAGGGGTCTGAGCGTTCACACAAAGTCGGTGAGCAACGCTTGAAACAGCTGTGAGCAACCATAATCCCAAATTTGGCAAGATAATTCATTATCAAACATGTCCAAAACTTGACATTACATTTTGTTAATTTTTCGGCAATGCAAAATGATTTTTTTCTTCTGAATGAATTGACTCATGTACTATTGCAAAGGTTGGACGGCCTACAAACGTCGTTTGTTCTTACAATTTTTTCACACGATATCCATTTCTTTTTATTTCCTGATATCTTTTGTCACATAATATTAACATTTTTGGGGGCTTATTGAGTCGGTTGTAAGATACAGAACTGTACTTAATCACATTTTTTAGTGGAAATGCAATGTTAGAAACAAGATTCACTTGATATAATTAGAAATTATTTGAACGCAACACAAACTTTTTCTTCTTTTTTCCGTGTTTTTTTTCAACTTTTAAAAAAATTCCTTTAAAAAAATCTCATTGTGTTTATTTTTTGCGAGCTGCTACTTTTTTCCTACATTTCTGTCTTTTCTTTTTTCTATCTTTTTTCTAAATTTTTCCTTCTTTTTTTCACTTCCTTTGGTTTCTTTTTTTTCAGTGTTTCTCTACTTAGTATTTTTTTCTTTTTTTGTTCTATTCCCCCCTTCCTTTAAGTCATTTTGTGCATAATTTTACATTATTTTTGGTCATGGTGGGATTAAAGAAGCAAAAACAACATGAAGAGCCGTTTAGGACCCGAAAGAGCCGGTTCCTTTTAGTGAGCCGAGCCGAAGAAGCCGGTTTTCGACAAACTCTACTCACTTTACTCAACTTCGTTCTACTTGGACTCGACTTCAAAATACCGCATTTAGGACACAACGTCAGGGGAACCCGTGTATTTTTACCTTCATGCACTGTAACTTTGACTTGGGTCGCTTCTTAATTAGTAATTTTGAGCCCTGATTTTTGTGCGCTGGCTAGATTTTCTTGTGCGCTGAGAACGTGCGAGCAGTGCGCAATTGCGGATGCGCGCAGCTTAGAGGGAGCACTGGTTGACAAGTCATTTTTTTCTCCTAAAGCGCACACAAGAGCACGCACACCAGGGCCCTTCATCTACATCAGGGGTGTCAAACTCATTTTAACTCAAGGGCCACAAGATAGAACAAACATTGTGTCGGTGGCCGAACTAGTAGATTAAAGAGAAATAAAAAGAGATAAAGAAATAAGAAAAAGAGGGAGGGAAAAGGAGAAAGGGCGGGACAAAGAAAGAAAAAGAGAGAGAGAGGGAGAGAGCGTGAGAAACAAAAGATAAAAAGTCGTGAGAGAGGGGGGAAAAGAAAGAGAGAGGAAGAAAGAAATCCAAAGAGAAATAGAAAGACGGAAGGAGAGAAAAGAGAAAAGATTTCCATTTACCTCCAACCGAGTGACATTCTGCTGGCTTTCTGGCAGCACTTGTTATCGTTTCAATTTGAATTAATAAAATAAGGCCCTCTTGGAAAGTTTGGACGGCCCACACGTCACTTGTTTTTACAACTATTGGATGAGATTTCCGTTTTTTAAAAAATGTATCTTTTGTTACAGAACAATACCATTTTCTAAAATGTATTTAGTCGGTTGCACAATACAAAACTGTATTTAATCCAAGTACAAATAAGGCAAAAGATGGAGATGATATGTTTGCAAATACTTTAAATGTAAAACATAAGCAATCAAAGAGACCTCAAAATAGGTGTCTCTACTTTATTTGCTAGCCCTTTTATTTATTAGTTTTCTTCTTTTCTTTCTTTTTCTCGAGCTTTGTACTTATTTCCTGCTTTTTTCTCTTTTACTTCTTTCTTTTGGGGGGCGGCAGTAGCTCAGGAGGTAGAGCGCTCGTCTTGGGATCAAGAGATCGCAGTTTGAATCCCGGCTCCTCCGTGTAGGGTAAGACACTGAACCCCTAATACCCCCAATAAGCAGGTTAGCGCCTTACATGGCTGCATGGCCGCTATTGGGAAGTGTGGAGCACATTGTAAAGCGCTTTGGGAAGTCATTGACTTGGAAAGCGCAATAAAAACGCAGATCATTTCATTTCATTTTGTTCCTTTTTTCATTTTTTCTAGATTTCATCCCCCTAGGTCACAGGTGTCAAACAGGCGGCCCGCGGGCCGGATTAGGCCCGTCAGGGGATTGAATCCGGCCCGCAAGACAACACTCAGAGAAGCGCAAGAGAAAAACAAGCTGCAGGTTGAAATATGTCAATTGGATGTTGCCAAAGCCAGGTTCCTTTCACAAAGACACTGTACTTGTATTTCTTTCTCTCTCTTTATCCTTCCTTTTCCTCTCACTCTCTGTCTCACTCTCTGTCTCTCTTTCTTTGTTCCTACTTGTCTCTTTCTCTCGGTGTCTTTTAACCTTATTTTGCTCTCTCTTCCTTTTTCCTTCTCCCTCTCTTTGTTTCTCTTTTGCTTTCCCCTTCTCTCTTCCTCCCCTGACCCCTTTCTCTCCTTCTCTTTTTCTTTCTATTTCTCTTTGTATTTCTTTCTTTCTCTTTCCCCCTCTCACTATTTCTCTTTTTATCTATTTTGTTTCTCCCATTCTTTCTCTCTCTCTTTACTCTCTCTTAACCTCTCTCTCTTTCCTTGTCTGACCCTCTCTTTCTCTAATTTTTTTCTCTCTTTTTCTTTTTTTTATCTACTAGCCCGGCCCCCGAGAACATTTTTTGTCTATCGTGTGGCCCCTGAGTTAAAGTGGGTTTGACACCCCTGCCCTAGGTCCTTCTGAGCATGTTACAAAACAAATTGGTAATATGGAGATGAATGCAACAAAAATATCCAATGAGCCTTTTGGGTGCCGGCTCCTTTTAGTGACTCCTTTATCCACCCGCCTCTTTCTCACCAAAACTTGACCTCACGCGCACGCTTTCATTTACTCAATCTCGTGCTGACATCAACTTCAAAAGAGCGCGCGGAAAAAACCCGCGTTTTTTTTTTTCCTCCATGCACTCATTCTGGCTGAATTAGCTAGTGGATTCATTTCGCTATTTTGAGCCCCGATTTTTATGCGCATGATAGCTTTTCTTGTGTGGCGAGAAGGTCTCACGGCGACCATCGCAGCACTGTACTAATACAGTGGAACCTCGGTTTTCGAACGCCTCTCAGTTCGAAGAAATCGGAGTCCGACCAAAAATTTCGAGAAATTCGTGCTTCGCTGTTCGGTGAAAAAATCAGAGTTCGAACGCCGGTAATGCGTGAGTGCGTACGCTAGGGTGCCATGCTGAGCGGCGTACGGGTGTTTTAGCCCCTTATTATGCCTCCGAAGAAAGTCAGTGCAAGCAGTAAAGTTGCTACGGGTGAGAAAAGAAAAGTAGTGCGTACAACTATTGCATTTAAGAAAGAAATAATAGCAAAATATGAAGGAGGTGTGCGAGTGTCGGATCTTGCGAGGAAATACCCCACCGTCCACCTGCGCCTTCTGCTGACCACCACGAAGGTAAGAAATCCTATTCATAATTCTTTTCTTTATCCTTTTCTTTTTATTTTTACACGTTCATGTTAGCGTAATCTTTCGTACGGAAGATTACGATAAGGCGGACGTACGATTAGCCTGGGTTGGCTTTATGTTTACGTTAAACATTCAAGGTAAACATTCAGGGTGTTGGAACGGATTAAAACGATTTACATTATTTTTAATGGGAAAAATGATTTCGGTGATCGAACAAATCGGTTTTCGAACAGGGTTCTGGAACGGATTATGGTCGAGAACCGAGGTTCCACTGTATGCAAAAAAGGTCTCTCCGATATGATCTTACTGTTGACGGCGATGGCGATATCTGCGGGCGGGTGGGGCACACGGGGCACATGGGGCAAGTGGGGTGGGGCTTCAGGCCGCGGCGGGCTGAGGGGCTCCACGCTGACGGCGGGTCGTCCGCTGCGCCGATTGGACGGCGCCCCGGGGCCGGTCGCCGATCGGTCGGCGGCGGGACGCTCCGTCTCCGAGACCTCGCTGTCGGTGGCGCAGGGGACGGCGCTCTGTAGGGAGGAGGCGGGGCCGGCTCAGTTTGGGCTCCGCCCACCAGGAAGCGGCGCAACTTACCGCGATGCCGAGGGCCTTGAGGATGTTGAGTTTGCACATGGGGCAAGTGCAGTTTTCGTTGAGCCACGGGTCCACGCAAGCCCGGTGGAACACGTGCCTGAACACATCACGGTTGTCGTGACAACAATGCCGGCGCGGTTTCAACCGGTGGTCCTCAACCTTTTCGGTTTCATGTCGGACAATATTCTCGCAGCCCGGCCCAAAAACAACATTAGGGATAATGGAAATTGTACGACTAAATCCATTCTGTCATCATTACACCGTTATACCATGTAGATGACGACATTATTATACATAGCAGGAGGTTTGACGCTACTTTATTCAGTGTTTTTTCTAACTTATTTTGGAAATATTTTTGCCTATTTGTCATGATAAAAAAAATAACCCCCCAAAAAATGACAACAAAAAAACACAAAAGAGACCAAAAACCACATCCAAAAAACGACCAACAAAAGGCTTAAAACAAAGCAAAGAACAACTAAAAACAACTGAAAAAGGGAGACGAAAAAAAAAAGACAAATCCAAAAAAAAAAAAAAAAAAACAAGCCTGCCCCAAAACAACTATCAAAAACACACCCAAGAACAACAGAAAAAACCTGACCAAAAAAACCCCAAAACACAGACCCAAAATGAACCAGATATTGACAGAAAAAAATAAAACTAGCCACAAAAAAAACAGACTAAACATGAACCAAATGGCGACAAAAACAACCCCGGCAAAACAGACAAAAAAACACGAAAAAGAACAAAAAAAAATACAAAAAAAAAATACAAAAAAAAATGCCTTTTCAAATCCAATTGAAGGCCCAGTCCACAAAAAACCCAATTGAAACGAACACGAATATCCATCCATTATCTGCACTGCTTATCCTCATTAGGGTCGCGGGGCAAACACGAATAGTACTTGCATAATATAGTGTGATCCCAGCTTTTAGCCAAGGCCAAAAACATGAACTGTCCACTAGTCCGAAGTAAAGGTCTCTTTCCCAAGTTCAAATGTGTACTGTGTATAAGCCAAAGACCTACTTCCGACTGAAAGCACATCACCGTTTTGATAGCTCCGTTACTGCAGTGGCGCCATTTTGCCACCAAAGTCAATCGGTGAATAAAAAGACAAGCGAGAAATCTTTGGAGTTCAAACAAATACCGATCGAATTTCGAAGACTTTCAAAGATCTGAATGAAGTGATTGAATGCCAATGAAGGTCTCATCTTAAAGGATCACCCTGTGAATAAGAGCAGCAGGAGGGACTCTTTGGTGTATCTGACGACGCATCGGACTTGGAAGACACGGAACAGAAACATTGTGGCTTCGATTCTCAACAATGTCGTACCGGGAGTAAAAATAGTCTGATGATGAGATCAAATCCAATGCCTTTTCCTATGTCATCTATCCTTGGGGGACTAGAAGCCAGGATTCAACGCGCTCGCCGCTGAAAATTCGGTTTCGATTCCCGTCGCGTGAAGGCGGTCGGGGATATTTTTCAACCTGGCCATCGTCGCTCAATTGCAGTAAAACCTGGCGTAGGACACACACCCGATCTTTGAGTTCTTTTGGGTGTCAAAATTCATGTGCGGTGTCTACGGTATTAGTCCGGGGTGGGGAAATTATGGCTCTTTTCGTGAGTACACATGGCTCGGATATAGAAAGGAAAACTAGTAATTTTCTATAAACCTTTCATTTGCAGTATTTGGTGACATTTTTACAAAAGAACTCTGCTCGCACCTTGTTTTGAAACCATTATTTATGAAAAAAATAAGGTCAAAACCAGATTTGAAGATCTTAGGTAATTATGGGAGGGTTAGCTGAAATCTGTCTTAAAATATACGGTATGAATCTCTCTCAAAATATTTTGTTATTCCCGACCCCCGGTATTAGTAGTCCGCCTTGAGAAAACCACATAGATTGTAACGCGGTACGGAAGCAGACTTGCAGTTTTGTAATCAGTACGCCTAAGCTCAGCTCAAAATGTTTCTGTACGGCAGGGGTCGGGAGCCATCAATGCAAAAATATTTTGATTTAATTCGAGAGAGAGCCACAGCATATATTTCAAGACAAAACTGGACAAAAGCCCTCTCCAGACAAAAGCTATCTTCAGCACATATTTATTTCACGGTGTGATGTTTGATGATTTGATCAAGTCAATGAAATCATAATAATGCCAGGGCCTGTGTCCCATATCAATAAGAATATACCACTTCAAATTGACCTCTTAATGGTTTCAAAGCAAGGTGCGAGCAAAGTTCTTTTGTGAAAATGTCACCAAATACTGCAAGAGAAGGATATTGTGGTATTTACCTTTGGCGCAGACTGCACTGAGCGAGAGAGCGAAGGGAGAGCCTTGCGCTGTGCGCACAGATCCGCCCGCCTCTACCGTTCACCCAATCAAATTGCTCTGAGTGGTTTACTGGCGTTTTGGAGTGTTTCTTTGGGTTTTCATCACAAGGTACAGTGGAACCTCGGTTTTCGAACGCCTCTCAGTTCGAACAAATCGGAGTCAAACCCAAAATTTTGAGAAATTCTTGCTTCGCTGTTCGGTCAAAAAAATCGGAGTTCGAACGCTGGGGTGGATGTTTCACGTCACATATTTTTTTTTTACTCCTTTTAATTTTCTCAGGTGCAATTGCACCTCCAATACACTAGGGGACGTCCGAGATTAAACAAATGTGTAGCAAATGGGCTGAGTTACAGAATTTCACCACACCGACGAAGCTGCAGCCACCAGAGTCTCATCTCATCTCATCAGCTGTACCGCTTATCCTTATTAGGGTCGCGGGGGGGCTGGAGCCCATCCCAACCATCTCCGGGCAGTGGGCAGGGGACACCCTGAACTGGTTGCCAGCCAATCGCAGGGCACACAGGGACAAACAACTTACTCGCTCAGTCACACCTAGGGACAATTTGGACCGGCCAATTCACCTGAAATGTATGTCTTTGGAATGTGGGAGGAAACCGGAGTGCCCGGAGGAAACCCACGCAAGCACGGGGAGAACATACAAACTCCGCACAGTTGGATTTGAACCCTTGCAGGAGGTTCCCACGACGCCACCAGAGTCTTAATGACTTTAATGACACTGTCATGAACCACTTCCGAAAAGTGCTAAAAAGAAGGCAGAAGCAAGTGTCATTGGATGGATATTTTAAGAGAAAAGAACATCCTGTAGCCGAGTCATCCGTAGCAAAGAGATTTGAACGTGTGAGCACCCCTCAGACGGAAGAGCTCCCCTAAGTTTTTATGGAAGGGGACTCTCCTTCCAAACAATAATAATTCCATCCTCCTCCATCCCTCTCACCGTCCATTTGCGCCTTCTGCTGACCACCACAAAGGTAAAAAAATCCTATTCTGATTTTTTTCTTTATCCTTTTTTTATTTTTACACATTCATGCGAACGTACGATTAGCCTGGGTTACATTTATGTTATTTGTGTCTTAAAGGTAAACAAAGGTAAACATTCAGGGTGTTGGAACGGATTCAAAGGATTTACATTATTTGTAATGGGAAAAATGATTTCTATGTTCGGACAAATCGCTTTTCCGAACAGGGTTCTGGAACGGATTATGGTCGAGAACCGAGGTTCCACTGTATCTTAACAGTGACATGAGCTTCCGTTTCAAGATTTGCAGCCAAAACGGGGTATGTCGGTGAGACACCCTGACTGTAAACTGTAGTTGCTTCAGCTTCGCATGTACCATAGTGACATTTTTTCTCCGAGCCAAAAATAATCATGAAAAGAGCCGTATACCCTGTTCTAAGGCTATTGGTAAAGGTCATTTCCTGCATAAACAGCAACGCAAAGCCAAGAAATCTGCTTATTTGGGAAATCTAACAGGAGCAAAATACCGTAATTTCCGCACTATAAGGCGCACCTAAAAGCCTTTATTTTTTTCAAAAGCTGACCATGCGCCTTATAATACAGTGCGCCTTATATATGGCTCAATATTAAATCGCAAGGTCTCGCAACTTACGCAACAGCCGCCGACTCGATTTCCCCCCGAACGTGGAGTAGTCCGCGGTGTATGCTGGGATTTATATACCGGCGTTTCGTTGGCTAACCAATGTGTCAATCATCATTTGAATCGGTCACTATTGGCTAAAGTTATTCAGAGCCTCGGATGGGCTAGAGGGCCGAAACAAACCCTGCAATTGGCCAAAAAAAGATGTGTGAATCATCAATTAAATCGATCGTTATTGGCTGAAGTTATTCGGAGCCTCGGATAGGCTAGAGGGCCAAAACAAACCCTGCAATTGGCCGAAAAAGATTACTGTGAATAGCAAGCTTGCTAAAGTACGCCATAAAGAAACATGTTTCATTAGTCTGTATTTGTAAATATTTTACTCTCCTGGATTTACTTCACTCACGGTTGTAAGAAGACCATGATTGCGTATCATTATTGATCGTGAGAACTTAGGTGAGTTATGCGGCTTTATATTTTCCCGGTATCTTGTTTTAGAACGATCTTGATGTTGCTGTGATGAGTTGAGTGAATTCAACTCAATTCCAAGTGTTTATTGTCATATGCACAGTTAAGTTGCGAGCAAAAAAGAAAATAGAAACTAAGGAATGGTTGGCATTTCTTGAATCCCAAGACTTTAACCTTCCGAATGATGGAACGATGCATTTGAGTGACATCGTACGGACACCGCATCCGCACGTGTCTACGACACGTATTTGCGTCTTTGCAAGCTTTGGGAATGTTAAGGGGGTAATCAGTTGGACTGAACCATCTGACTGTTTTGTCGACGTTCCCATTGTAGCGCCTTATAATCCGGTGCGCCTTATCTATGGAAGATATAGGACCAAAAACTGTTTTTTGGGGGTGCGCCCTATAACCCGGTGCGCCCTATAGTGCGGAAAATACAGTAGTCTATGTTCAGAGGGAGGAGAACAGAATAAGCAGAAATATGGCGGCAGCTTTTGGTTCTTCCCTGGTACCAAATGGGGCCTGGAGGTTGAGGACCACCGTCTCGGACCACTTACTTGCAGGGAAGCACGCGTACGACGTCGTTAAGTCGGTAGGCTTCGATGCAGACGGCACAGTGGTTGAAGTCGGGATCCGTTTCCTGCGGGGGCACAGGTTGCAAACGGGGTTTGTTTGTTAAACAAAATGGCTGCCGGGCCTCTTACCTTATCTCCTTTCTTGACTGTCCTGGTGCTCAATTTCCCCATGGCCTTTTTCGCCGCGTCTCCCAAACGGCGCTGGCGACACAGGACAACACGCAACATGAAAAAACATCTTAGCGTATTTTCTCTCTTTTCCTGAACATTTTTCACCTAAATACGAAGGAGCCACCGATATGGGTTGATCGGGGCCGATACCGATGATTAGTATTAAGAGGAGGCCGATAACCCAGGTTTGAAGCCGATAAGAGAAACGACCAATGTTCCCTGTTATTTTCCTTACGGGTCTGAGCGTTCACAAAGTCGGTGAGCAGCGCTTGAAACAACAATGAGCAACAGCAATCCAAAGTGTGGCAACTAAATCATTATCAAACATGTCCAAAACTTGACATCACCTTACATTTTGCCGAGTTTCCGTCAATGCAAAAATTTTTTTCACTTTTGAATGAATTGACTAGTGTTATTGCAAAGGTTGTACGGCCTACAGACGTCATTTGTTTTTAACAACACTTTTTTTTCTTGATATCTTTTGTCGCATAATACTAACATTTTTGGGGGCTTATTGAGTCGGTTGCACGATACACAACTGTATTTAATCACATTTTTAAGTGGAAGTACAATGTTGGCAACAAGATTGACTTGGTATAAATGGAAATTATTTGAACTTTTTCTTCTTTTTCCCTGTTTTTTTCTATTTTTTTAATTCCTTTAAAAAAATCTCATTGTGTTTATTTTTTCCTAGCTGTTACTTTTTTGTTTTTGTTCTCTATTTCCTTTTTTTCCTTTATTTCTTTCTTTTCTTTTTTGCTGGCTTTTTTTCTGATTTTTTCCTTCTTTTTTTCTCTTCATTTTGTTTCTTTTTTTCTCAGCTTTTCACTACTTTTTCCGTTTTGGTATTTTTTTATTTTTTGTTCTATTCCCCCTCCCTTCCTTAAAGTCATTTTGTGCATAATTTTACATAATATTTGGTCATATAGGGATGAAAGAAGCAAAAACAACCTTAAGAGCTGTTTAGGACCCGAAAGAGCTGGTTTCTTTTAGTGAGCCGAGCCGAAGAAGCCGGTTCTCGAAAAACTCAACTGACTTTACTCAACTTCGTTCTACTTCGACCTTGACTTCAGAATACCGCATTTAGAACACAGCGTCAGGGGAACCCGTGTATTTTTTACCTTCATGCACTGTAACTTTGACTTACTTTGCTTCTTAATTGGCAATTTCGAGCCCTGATTTTTGTGAGCTGGCTAGATTTTCTTGTGAGCGGAAAAGCTCTGGGAAGTGCGCAGTTGCGCACACACGCAGCTTAGAGGGAACATTGGTAACGACCCCTTATGACAAATATACGCTCAATATCCCTGGCCAGGACTCGGGTGACCAGAGCCAGGCCTGGAGGTGGAGTCCGCTGGCGAAGGCCTTGGTGGCCGTTCCTACGCTCACGGGGTCCGGCCGGGCACAGCCCGAAGGGACGACGTGGTTCCCCCTTCCCATGAGCTAACCGCCTGTGGGATGGGCCAAAGGTGTCGGGGTCATTTCATTTCATAGATCCTAGATAGATGTCTAGATAGATAGATGTCTCAATAGATGGATTGATGTCTAGATAGATGTCTAGCTAGATAGATCGATAGCTAGATAGATTTGACTGTGTGTCATAAACAAGGGCTGGGGTAATGTTAGACACCTTTACATTGCCCCCAAATAGTCATCTTTTCCTTTTTCGTCTCTCCGAGGCACGGGAGTCAAAGATTCAGCCCGCGGGCCGGATCAGGCGTACCAGGGGTTTCGATCCAGCACGCGAGACAACACCAAGGGCAGCGTAAGGGAAAATGAGCTGCAGTCCCTTTATTTCTTTCGGTCTTTTTTTTCCCTTTCTTACTCTCTTTCTCTCGTTTTTTGTGTGTCCTATTACTGTATGTTTCCCCCCCATCCCGCAGTCCAGACTCGAGGCCAACAACGCCTCTGACGAGGCGAACAAAGAACCCCGGGAGAAGAGGGAGGAGTTACGTGTCTGCGGCGGGAGGTTCCGCCGTATCGAATCTTCCGAACCAGGTAGAAGAGCAGCCAAGCCGAGGAGACGATCATGAGGACGACGAAGGAGACGGAGACCAAGACCAGAGACCCCCGGTTGGGGTTCTTGCCGGGACTCCGCTGGCCCACCAAGACCGTCACCACCACGCTCAGGTTCCGCTCCAAGCGGGCCAGGATTTCTTTGCCGTAATTTTCCGTGATCATCACCGCCACCGTGTCGCCCGTCCCTGAGGGAAATGGAGGAGGTCAACGGGGTCCCTACACCTTTTTCCTGGACAAATTCAAGCACTTTTCAAGCACATTCCGGGACAAATTTTCCAGAACCTTTAACGGAAGAAATTCAGCGTCGATCAATAGACCATTTTTTTCGTTGTTGACTTTGATGATCAAAATAACTATCTTGCTGCTAGCACATACTTTGTGCTATTTGGAGCTGTTCCTATCGATTCCAAATCTGTTCAGTGTGTGAATATTTAAAATAGTTTTGTATCTATGAATATTCTAATTCATATTTGAATTACCAATGACTAAATACTTTGGTGCGTCATGTTTTATATTTTTGGGATTTCATATCCAGCTTTCATTTTCCCTCTGAAAAGTGATGGGTCCCAGGGACTTGCATGCTCAAAAATCTATGGGTCCCAACAGAGATCTATGGGTCCCCAAAATTTAGTGTTATCGAGGTTGAAATTGTAAATCGGCAACAAATATATAATATACCGTATTTTGCCCACTATAGGGCGCACCGGGTTATAGGGCGCACCCCCAAAAAATAGTTTTTGGTCCTATATCTTCCATAGATAAGGCGCACCGGATTATAAGGCGCTACAATGGGAACGTGGACAAAACAGTCAGATGATTCAGTCCAACTGATTACCCCCTTAACATTCCCAAAGCTCGCAAAGAAGCAAATACGTGTCGAGAACACGTGCGGATGCGGTGTCCGTACGATGTCACATCATTCGGAAGGTTAAAGTCTTGGGATTCAAGAAATGCCAACCATTCCTTAGTTTCTATTTTCTTTTTTGCTCGCAACTTTACTGTGCATATGACAATAAACACTTGGAATTGAGTTGAATTCACTCAACTCTTCACAGCAACATCAAGATCGTTCTAAAACAAGATACCGGGAAAATATAAAGCCGCATAGCTCACCTAAGTTCTCACGTTCAATACTGATACGCAATCATGGTCCTCTTACAACCGTGTGTAGTAAATCCAGGAGAGTAAAATATTTACAAATACAGACTCACGAAACATGTTTCTTTATGGCGTAGTTTAGCAAGCTTGCTATTCAGTCATCTTTTTCGGCCAATTGCAGGGTTTGTTTCGGCCCTCTAGCCAATCCGAGGCTCCGAATAACTTCAGCCAATAGCGATCGATTTAATGGATGATTGACACATCTTTTTCGGCCAATTGCAGGGTTTGTTTCGGCCCTCTAGCCTATCCCAGGCTCCGAATAACTTTAGCCAATAGCGATCGATACAAATGATGATTGACACATTGGTTAGTCAATGAAACGCCGGTATATCAACCCCAGCATACACCGCGGACTACTCCACGTTCGGGGGAAAATCGAGTCGGCGGCTGTTGCGCAAGTTGCGAGACCTTGCGATTTAATATTGAGCCATATATAAGGCGCACTGTATTATAAGGCGCATGGTCAGCTTTTGAAAAAAATTAAGACTTTTAGGTGCGCCTTATAGTGCGGAAAATACAGTAAATCTATATATTAATTCAGTTTTAATCATCACAATTTATTAATAATACAAATCAGTTGTCACTTCAGATTTTTCAGTTCACAACAATATTGTACATTATACAAAATAATATTGCTGAAATAATTATATGAATCTATATTTTCATTCAGTTTTAATCATCACAGTTAATTGGTAATACAAAGCAGTTATCACTTCAGATTTTTCAGTTCACAATATTGTACACTATACAAAATAATATTGCTGAAATATTTATATATTCATGCAGTTTTAATCATCACAGTTAATTGGTAATACAAAGCAGATATCACTTCAAATTTTTCAGTTCATATATTCGTCGTGATTTGTAATGCCTTCTCAAAGTCCAATCCATTATCATCCTCCTCATAGCGTAACCAAGAATAAAATTAAGTCCATTTTAGCGGAAAAGTCCTTACCCACTGCCCGAAGATAGCTGTGATGGGCTCCACCACCACCGAGACCCTACTGAGGATAAGTGCTGCAGATAATGGATGGATGGGCTTTACTGCGACCACCGTGTCAGACGTGAGCTTGCTACGTTTACAAATGTTGGCGGCGGAAGGCATTCAAGCCAAATAAATGTAGATGTCAAGGAACGACATGACGTAGAAATCAAGACGCTGGAGTTTTTCCTTCTTGCGAGGTGGGCGTGACGGGAAACAGTTAAGAAATGACTCAATTTGAACGTATTATTCCTTTTACAGGTAAGATCTTAAGCCTGAGCCCGAAACCGAAATTCAAATCGGCTCCAACATGTCAATCATGAGTTCAGGTTGGGGCTGGGGCAGGGTTTCTCTCTCGCAGACTTTTATTTATTCGGACATTTATCCTTTTCGTTTGTAGAGCAAATAAGCCCAGCACAAAATTGACTTCCAAGTAACTCCGAACTTTGGAATGGATGGAACGACTGCGTCCTCTTTCGGACAGTTCCTGGACATTCCGATTCACCATGTACCGTGATGAAAACTGATAACATGAAGTTTTGAATGTAAATAAAACATTCGTACGTAATTATGTCAATTGGAGGGACATTCTCAGGTAAAGAACATGACGCACATTTCTCACTTCTTTTGGCTATATAACAAGTTTAGCTGATACTGGGAATATCAGATATTTAAGACCACTTCCGTAGAGGTACAATCTGGTCAAGCGTCCGTGGTCCATATAAAAAGGGGAACTGATCGATAGTTCGCTCTCTTTCCTACTGGCTCTTTCCTACTGCGGCCTTGAGTTTAGCACGTGGGTCAGACGCTGTGACCAACTCTATGCAACAACAAGTAAGAGGACGGTTTCAAATTTAACACCATGTTTGCTGGTTCTTGGGAAAGAGCGTTTTTTTCCTGTACAAGGGAATCTCCCCAAATCGACGAGCATTATAACGGGAAACTTTCTTATTGTGCTAAGTAACTTTCAGCAGAAAACTCCCATAATCTCCAGCGCCCTTCCCTTTTTTCCTATCAATAATTCTTTGTGTTAATAAATAATGTGTTTTTTTCCCATCGGCCTCGTTCACTGATTCCATTTTCTTGGGATTTGAATTCATATCAGAACTCAAAAGAACTCAAGTAATAACAATTTAGGTAGTGTAGGAAATTCTAGAATCCTCCAGAGAAAAAAAAGATTTATGGTGGAGCAAAAACAACACTTAGAGGCAAATTTACTGATTGCAATAAAGAATAATTCGTTTCAATCCGAACGATTTTCAAAATGAAAGGTAAAAAAATCCCTGCACGTTCGGAGGATTCGACTCATCGTTTCAATCGAAGGCTTTAAACAGGCGGCCAGCGGGCCGGAACAGACCCGCCGAGGGTTTTGATCTGACCTACGAGACAACGCCAAAAAAGCACAGGAGAAAAAGATGCTGCACTTTTAAATATGTCCACTTGATGTCGCCAAAACCAGACGAAGATTTCTTTCTCGCTCTCTCACCCGTTTTGGTGCTCACTGTTTTCTCTTGTTCTCTATTTTTTTCTCTCTTTCTCACCTTCTTTTTCACTCTCTCTTTCATCATCACTTTCTCACGCTCACTTTTTCTCTTTTTATTCTCTCTTTGTATTTATCTTTGTCTTATTTCCTTTTTCTCCCATTACTTTCATTCTCTCATTTTCTCTTATGTTTCCTTTCTTTGTTTATTGTGTCTTTCTAACCTTTTCTCTCTCCCTTTCCTTCTCCCTCTCTAGCTTATTTTTTTGTTCTCTCTTTTCCTCTTGTCCTTTTTCTCCCTCCGTTTTTTCCTTTCTTAAATCTACTGGGATTTTTTTCCATCCTAGCATGAGAGCCTCCTCCCTGTCCCTGAGCAGCTCAAAAGAGTTTGAGAGCCCTGGTTTAAAGGGCGAAGGGGGACAGACTGACCTTCGTGTCCCATCTTGACCGTCCTATTGGTGGAGTTGTTGTAGACCAGCACGGCAGACGCGTTGAAGGCGGCAGCCTTCAGGATCTTCTCCCTGAAGGTGCAGTTTCCTCTTTGCAGCAGCGCCACCCACTGGACGGGAGGCGCCGCGAAGCGCGTGTTGGGGTCGCAGCCCTGACGGTCCGGCACTACAAGCCCCGCCCCCCAAAAATACATTTGTTAGCGATCGGGACTGACGCGGTACAAAAGAAGGCATTCCTGGAAAGCAAATTCCGTATTTTCAGACTATAAGGTAAGTAGGTACAGGCAAATTTAGCACTTTTTTAATATTTTGAAATCCGATTTTCCATTTTTTCCGAAACCATTCAAAGAAGAAATAAAGCTCCGTTCAATAGTGTACAATGAGAGCCTTAACCTCGAACCTTACTTTAAATCCCAACCTTGGAAACATTTTGAAGTATATACATTGTAGTATTTTTGGGTCGTATTTCTGTAGTAGGGCAGCACGGCGGGGCAATGGTTAGCGCATGTGCGGCACAGTTCATGTCATGGGAACCTCCTGCGTGGGTTCAAATCCAGCTCCAGACTTCCTGTGCGGAGTTTGTATATTCTCCCCGTGCTTGCGTGGTTTTTCCTCCGGGCACTCCGGTTTCCTCCCACATTCCAAAAACATGCATTTCAGGTGAATTGGCCGGTCCAAATTGTCCCTAGGTGCGAATGAGCGAGTGAGTTGTCTGTCCCCGTGTGCCCTGCGATTGGCTGGCAACCAGTTCAGGGTGTCCCCTGCCCACTGCCCGATGATTGCTGGGATGGGCTCCAGCACCCCCGCGACCCTACTGAGGATAAGCGGTGCAGCTAATGAGATGAGATGAGATGAGATTTCTGTAGTATTTTGGAGTACTTTCATGGTAGTATTTCTATAGTCAAGTCAAGTCATTTTTATTTTTATATTTTATATATATTTTCTATATATTTATATATATTCTATATATTTTCTATTTTTATAAAATGTAATATGTCTGTCATCATTTTGCTGTAGTAGTATTTGGGAATTATAGTATTACTGTAGTAGAATTTCTGTAGTATTTCTATTTTTTGGGGTATGATTTCATTTTGTATTTTTGTAATATTCCTGTAGTTGTATTTTACTAATATTTCTGAGGTAGTATTTTTGTATCATAGTTTTATTGTAGTCATGTTTTTGTAGCATTTTCTATTCAGAATGAAAGCAATCTAATGGTTTAGTTGCCTGTTTTTAAGCACTGAATTTGATATTTAGTTTTGTATTCATTTTGGGGTATTTTTGTAGTATTTCTGTTGTACTATTTTTGTCGTAGACACAGGACGGGACGATGGGGAGAAAGTTGGCCCCAAGGGATCCACCCACCCCACTTTTTATATTTATATATATATATATATATATATATATATATTATATCTTGAGCATTTTTGATCGTTGTGCCGCATGAAAAAGCCCGATGGGCCGCATGTAGCCCACGGGCCGTAGTTTGCCCGCACCTGCTCTAATGGGTAGGCATGCCAATTTTTGGCAACAAAGCACAAATAAACACAGTCTCAAGAAGAGATTAGGAGGACGCCGATTTTCTCCTCATGGAAATATTCTCCCCATCGTACATCCTCAATCTAATCTGAATTTACGACTGTAAAAGTAAATACTGAAATCGTTGCGTAGGAAACGGTAGGTAGAATGTCGGGAGGAGGGCGCGGCTTATTCAGGAACAACAAACCGATCGAAAATCAACGGGGTAAACATGATCGCGGAAATGAGTTTTTAGTAGTCAAATACTTTTTGCAATAAACCCTTCCTGGAAGAAATACGGAAAAGTGGTTCGAAGCCAAAATGGATATGGAGTGTCTCGGCTTAGCTCTCGAGATGGAACGAGCCCAAAAATACCAGAGCTTTCTTTTTTTCGTTACATTTACCGTACATTCCGGACTGTAAGCCGCTACTTTTTTCCCAAATGTTCAACCCTGCGGCTTATTCAGTTATGCGGCCAATTTAAGTACTTTTTCTAACAGCCGCCAGCGGCGCTCGAGTACAATAGGTAAGATTTAGACCGGTGGAATACATGCGTGTGTGTTGCGAGCGTGTTTTTGATTAAAGGAGCGTAGGACGACGTATATATGACAGTCTCTTTCCCATACTGGGGAAGACTACTTTAATGACGTCAGTTATAAGGAGGAAGTTGAGGACTGTTTACCGTGATTTTTACAAGTGCCGTATTTATTTTTTTTAGCAGACCCGTTTTGCTACCCTTCACAGACACGGTTTGGGATGAAAGTTATAATGTTATTATTAAAGCTTTGAAACTATTTATTTTAGAGACTTATGTTTTCCACGGGCGAATCAAAAAGAAGGGGCAAATACAACGGGGGCTGATGGGAAGTGGAGTAAAGGGGAGACGTGTTTGTGGACGCAGCGGACAATAGTGGATATATATTTTTCCCACCCTTACCTTTGGAAATATACATTTTTTTTCCTTAAGTTATACCTTAAGTACCGGTATCATTTTACGTTTCATTTGCCGGCTGTTGTTTTTGGACTGTGTACTTCTTATTCAGTTACAATTGCGGGACTCAAAGCCGTGTCTGGGTAATTTCGTGATCGTGTTACATGTTTTATTGTGGGCCGCACACGGCTTATAAACAGGTGTGGCTTGTGTAAGTACAAAAGCGGTTATCCTCTTAAAATGTGGTGGGTGCGGCTTATAATCAGGTGCGCTCTATAGTCCGGAATTTACAGTAATTCTCCAATCTGCGTACTTCTTAGGTCGTTCCCTTGGGCTGGATTTTAGCGTGAAACGCCATCGCATGCTGCCAGAAAGCGCACGCAAAACAAGAAGAAACAAGTGAAATGCCGGTGAATAACTCACCTCCGTGGCGCGGGGTAGGGGTAACCACCAGCAGGGGGCGAGTGTCCACTTTGGGCGAGTTTTGCCCGTAGGTGCCGTCTTCGCTGCTCATGATGTGGACGGCGCGTCCCCCGGCGTCCAAAACGCTCGCGTTGACGGTAGCGCTCACGTATTCCTCCGACGCCGAGGGGGCGCCGCCGCGCTCGGAACGGCCCGCTAGCGTCGGCGGCGCGAGCGCTAGCAAGAGCGCCAGGGGCCCGGCGAGCCAGGTCCGGCCGGACCGCCTCATGCTGCCCTCATCCGAATCTACGAAACGTGGCAAACACAAAGGATGGTAACGTCACACTTTGGGCGATATTTGGCGGGTTCTTATGGCAAGTGGTGCTCTGCATTCTGATTGGCTAAGCAGTGGCCCCGTCCCGCCCCTTTTCTGCCTGTGTCTCAAAATCGTTGAGGTCTAAGTCGTTTACGTACGTAAGACCAAGCCAACATCAGTCGGTTGGATCCCTTAAGCACACTGGTGTCCGGCGTGGCGGCTGCATCTCGGGCCGACAAATGTTTCCACCCGGTCTCGAACCCGAGACCTGCGAACCGCTGCACTGCTGAACCGACAAACGCGTCGACAGGCATAGGAGAATGCTCTCTCGCGCACACAAACTCAGACGCCATATTCTTGTTTTCTCTAAAGCAGGGGTGTCAAACTCATTTGAACTCGGGGGCCACACGATAGAACAAACATTCTGTCGGGGGCCGGAAAAGTAGATTGAAGAGAAAGAAAAAGAGATAAAGAAATAAGAGAAAGGGGGAGGGAAAAGGAGAGAGGTCGGGACAAAAAGAAAAAGAGAGAGAGCGTGAGAGAGGGGGAAAAGAAAGGGAGAGGAAGAGAGAAATCCAAAGAGAAAAAGAATGACAGAAGGAGAGAAAAGAAAGTTAAAGGGTATGAAGAGAGAAAGAGAAAAGGAAAAAAGGAAGTTCGAGCAAAAGAGGTTAAAAGACACAGAGAGAGAAAGAGACAAAGAGCAACAAAGGAGGAGAAAAAGAGAGACACAGAGAGTGAAAGAGACAGAGAGTGGGAAAAAAGGGGTGGAAACGAGAAAGAAATACCATTACAGTGTCTGTGTTCGAGGCACCTGGCTTTGGACACATCAAGTTGACGTATTGAAACCTGCAGCTCATTTTTCTCTTGCGCTTCTTTGAGTGTTGTCTCGCGGGCCGGATTTAATCCCTTAGCGGGCCTGATCTGGCCCGCGGGCCACCTGTTTGACACCTGTGCTCTAAAGCGTCTGTTGTCACACGAGCGGCCTGCGGGCAAGATGGGGCCCGCCAAAGTTTCAAATTCGGCCCGCGGTGACGACACCCGGAGAAGCACGAGAGAAAAAGAAACTGCCGTTTGGTGTTGACAAAACCTGGCACCAATCGCAAACACACTGGAACTCTACTTTCTCTTTCTCTCTCATATTTTCTCTTTCTCTCTGTCTGTCTTTTTTCTTTCACTGTGAAGGATTTCATACATTTGACTATAAAGGATTTTATACGATTGAATAAAAGTTACATTTATTGAGATATTCACTGACTGGGCTTTAGTTCAATGACAGGTCACGCTGTTCCAAATGCAGAATATTTTGACTAGGGAATTTTGATAACAGGACTCTGACGGAAGGTGTTGTTTTGAGAACAGGACGCCCGTCTATGAGATTGTGAAGCCCACGTTGGGCTTCTTTGGCACGCCCATGGGAGGAGTCGGCACGCCATCTTGCGGGGAGAAGTGGGCCACGAAGAGAGAGCTAAAGGATTCCCAGGGACTCCAACGACACGAATTCGGCCGTTTTCGATGGAGTACACTTAGTTAAATTGTTAATAAAACTAAATCTGCCCCCGTGTGAAAATGTCGGTTTCCTGTTCATCATGATTGTAGGTTGTGTTTGGTTCATGGAGTCAGATAACTAATTAGAACAATTTGGTAAACGGTACATTTTGTTATTAATTCCCAACAACAGCTATCTCGGGGCAGTGGACACCCTCAATTGCTTGCCAGCCCCTCCCAGGGCACACAGAGACATACAAGCATACCTCTGGACAATTAAGATCTGACACGCATGTTTTTGGAACGTGGGAGAAAGCGGAGTGCCCGGAGGAAACCCTCGCAGGCGTGCACAGGGAGAACATGCAAACTCTGCACGAGGAGGCGACGGTCGCTCGAAATGAAGCCGTGGGACACCGTGCTCACCTCCCGGCCGCCAATGTGAATTGTTATGAAAGATATATTCCATTTCCGTGGCGGAATCTCTGACTAGAAGTGGGTGGCGAGTTTTTCTGGCATCTTGCTGCGTTGGTGTTTGTTCATGTTAACAATACAGCGCGATTTGTAGGTCCCTCAATGCATCATCTTGTTGTTTTTGCTCCCTTTGGAGAAATGAGAACCGCGATGACGTCAGCGGACGGGCAGCGAGAGTTGTGCGGAAGGACGAGGCCGATGGCGACCCGCCGGTGGTCACCTTCAGGCCTGCTACCGAGACCGGAACCAGGAGCAGAAGCGGGTTCGGGTGGCCTTGCTTTTGTGACGTCACTCAACGCGCCGCCGAGACTCACCTCTTCGCGGAAGCGCGACGGCTGTCCGGTTCTGCTCCGCTCGCCAGTCGCTCCCTTTAGGAATCTCTCCGACCTTATTTTAAATGTCTTATTTTATTTGGGGAGGGGGAGGGAAAGGGGACGGTTCCGGTTCGGGCGATGCGGAAGAAACAGTGGCGGCGGAGGCTCGGCTGTGGCGCAGCGCGCATGCGCACTCGGGTCGTCCAGGAACGCTGCCCCTGGGTGGGAAGAGACGAGATCTTATTCAAGTATCGCGAGAATCGCTTCCCTTACAAAATACAAAATAATCTTACACCAGATTTTTTCCCAAAGTGTTTATTTATGTAGTTTAACATGTTATATTGTACATGTGTTTCGTTAAATCATATATATGGTTAATTAATATTTTGTTGTGAGATCCTGAGTTGCTCGACATGTATGAGGTTTATTTTTTAAAAAAAGTTCAAAAATTAGTTCACTGTAGATGGAAAAAATCATGCAAATATAATGAAGTAGAATAATTCATTTTCTTATTCAAATTATAAATTCATTTTCTGCATTAAATTATTGTTGGTAATATACTGATTAAAGGGATAACCACAAACCTGTCTTTTTTCATTTTCTCCTTTTGTACTTCCTTTTTTCTTAACTTCTTTATACAACATCATAATTCGTAATACAATGCATCAAAGCAAGTGAGCCGTTTGAGAGCCGGCTCTCTTGAATGAGTTGAGCCGAAAAAGCCGGTTCTCTAAAAAGAGACGGACTTCCTTTCACTACATAACTACCAAATGAAATCCGAGGCGGTAGACGCATGCAAACAGTAGCATCAAACCGCTCGCTTTGTTTGCAACAACAACAACAAAAATAACGATACCGAGATAGAGGCTACCGCGGCGAACTCGTTTGACTTGATTGATTTGCCGTTTCGTGATAGTCGGTGTATACCGGATGGTACACATCATTGACAAATTTTCTGTACAGATTTTCTCATCTGCTGCAGGGACGACAAACTTTTGGACTGGCGTGTGACGTCATCCACTCCGCTGTGGCTAAACTACAACAAAGCACCCTTAGGGCATCCTGTTAATCTGTTAATAAACAACAAAGGAGACTGCTGGAAGTGTGAATTTCCCTATGGCGATGAATAAAGTATCTATCTATCTATCTATCTATCTATTGGGGAGTAACAGTACTTTTAATTTAAAACAATTTCGGGCTCCCTTTTCCATTGGGGTATGCGCGTGACGTCACGCCAAACCGCAGGTTCGTATTGACGTGCCTCGGCTCCTCCCGTCCGCTGGGTGTCGCTGCGGGCCAGGCACGCGGAAGACGCGTGCGAGTCCTCACCCCGCAGTCAGCCGACATGGCGATGTTGTCCCGTTTGAAATCGCAAGTGGGTTCGGTTCTGCTGGCCGGCGACGAGTTCTTCTTGGACGGAACCGACTCGGAGACCATTTCGCTGGCGGGTCCGTCCAAGTCCAAGGCAGACAAAATCCTTTGCGGACCCGGCTTGCGCCGCAGCGGCGACCGCCTGTTGGTCTTCAAAAGCGGACTTTTGCGACACAAGGAGCCCAACGTCTTCTGGGTCGACACGCAGCAGAAACGGGTCAGTCGAGCCGACCTCTTGAAACGGTCTCGGTTTTCTTTCCTTCTCTTTTTTTTATCTTAACTTTCTTCATTGACTTATGTTATCTCCAACGGTGAGACGCGCGCGCGTTGTGACGTCATCACTATGCGCCCGGGGCGCATCGCCGCCCGATGTTCATCTTTCTTTTTCAAAGTCCAAATCGTTTTCAATTACTTTTTTTCCCTACAATATTTTTGAAAATCAGTAGGCCAGACCTTTTTCTGTGTTTTAAAAACATTACAATTTCGAACAGTCTATTTGTTGCGTGGATCTCCGTTAAGAGGGGTTTTTAAGGGTTATTGTTCTATCTTCGTTATTCATTATCCATTATCCGCTATCGGTCAGTTCATAATACGCTACAAAGCCTAGGAGCCGGGACACTTACTCTCAGCCAAAAGGCCAAACTAAGGTCCTAGCCCTAAAGCTTTGCTGCGATCATTGCGAATGCACCGTCCCCGGAGGTACTGCAATACCGGGCCGATGCGTGAAGTGGACAGAGCAAGCTCTTATTCCATCTCCGGATTGCAAAAATCAAAGATCAAGGCCAAGTTAAGGTCCTAGCAATAAAGCGTTGCTGCCAAAGGCCAAGCTAAGTACTGAGCTTCCATGCCTCATTTTTTGCAGCTTCCCGTGGAAAACCCCCACGAAAGTATTCGATTCTGGGCTCTTATTTATTCATACTGTGACTACTATTTAACTCTGAGGTCAATTTCCAATCCAGAGCTTCATTTCAACAATGCACCACACCACACGCTTGCCCCTTTTCAAAGGGAGGGTGTGAATTATTTAGCGCCTTCAAGTGGTAATAAAAAATCTGTTCTTTTCAAGAACAATCTGAATGCAAAGCTAAAACACACGAGCAATCAATAAACGTAAAACTAGTTATTGGACAATACATTTGCATTTGTCAGACACGACATGAGACTCACCTACTGGAGCTGACATGATTGTCCCCCATTTTGCTGCTACAAGTTACTCAAAAAGAAAAGCAACTTGGGTCACTTAGTCTGTAGTTTATCTTCTGACTTGTATTTTTTATCTCTCGTACACAAAACAGTGACATTTAGCGTTTTAATGATACATACTGTCCCTGTTCAATAAAAGCAGGATTGCACTGGCACATTTTCACGAAATAGCCTTTTAAAAAGACGCATGCTAACCGGAGAATGAAGACGATGCTCACCACAGCTGGATTCTTTGCATTTGTTGTGTTCAGTACGTCCCGGCCAAAGGCGAGACGGTGATCGGCATTGTGACGTCCAAGTCTGGCGACATCTTCAAGGTGGACATTGGCGCCAGTGAGCAAGCCTCTTTGTCCTATTTGGCCTTTGAAGGCGCCACCAAGAGGAACCGCCCTAGCGTACAGGTCAGTTTGTAAGGTTGGGGCTCAGCCTGGACCCGCTTTATATTTCGTGTCTTCGTTATCTTTCAACACAAAATGGACGGATCACCTGAAAAGAAAATTTCTTGGAAGTCCCCCTTCTCCGAAATAACTTGGGACGTTCCAACAAATGATTATATCTTGCATCATTCCCACAATCATTTGTTAATCCATTTAGAAAGGAGTACATTGTTTAAATCATGATAGATGTGTTTACTGTATAAAATCACGGTAAACGGTGAGAGTAAGAAAAGGACTGTTTCAAATAAAGTCCAAACATCAACCCAAACCCCCACAAAGATGGAAAAAGAAGTTAGTCCGATTGCATCTAGGAAATGGCACCTACTTGCGCGTGCTACAAAAGGAGCTTGACAGAGGTAGCACTGCCGACATAAGCTAGAAGATGGCGACGTCGAGTAGAACCTTCAAGAATCTAGCGCGGCACTTTAAGAGAGAAAAAGGCAGACTAGTGGATAATAAAAGTGAGAGAGAAGCCCGGACCGACCCGGGACATAATCATTGACATATTAGGTCCAGCCTAAGCCTAAATTCAGGCCTGATTCATGCTTAAGATCTTATTTTTTTTTTTTAGGTCGGCGACTTGCTGTTTGCCCAATTGTTGGTGGCCAACAAAGACATGGAGGCGGAGCTTGTGTGCGTGGACAGCGCAGGACGGGCCAATGGGATGGGCGTCTTCGGAGTGGGCGGTCTTCTCTTCAAGGTCTCGTTGGGATTGGTCAGGCGGTACGTATCCATTATTATTGTTATTATTATTTCTGTATTTAGTCGCGTATAAAGCTCACCCCAAATCTTTGATCCATTTTATTTCGCCTACTCTCGGCCCAAACGTCGGAGGCGACAAAAATCGAACCCCGGTCACAGCGGCGAGAGCAATTGAATTCTAACTGCTGGACCAACGGTGGTATGGATAACAACCGAAAAGGCACGTGTAAAGAAATGCGCGACAAATTAAAGATTCCTCTATGGCGCCATGACTAAAACTAAAGATAGTGTAATAGTAAGATAAATGCTATTGTCTTTTCGTTTGTTATTTATAACTGTGGTGGTCCGGTTCTCAGGTTTGGTGTTTTCACACAAGACACGTTTTTGAAACCTGGGTGTGATAAGAGGATCAAACTTTGCGTTTTACGTGCACCCAAATTTTCTGTTCCTTTAGAGTAAATAAAAATGTGCGTTAGGTACTCAGAATGAATAGAGGAAGTATAACTCTAGCCGGGTAGTTGCAGAAAACGGCGATGCTTAACTCTGGTTTCGGTCCCCTCAAGAATGACCGGAGTTGTTGTTATCGTGAGTGAAAATAGAGCGGAGGTCTCTGGTGGGTGGTGAGATGTGGTTGCGAGGTCCAATGCTTGGAGAAAGTCGGCGATATTTTTGACTGATCAGTCATTGCGGCAAATAACGTATCGAACTGCCGTAAGGCCTCAAGTAGAATGTAGAAGAGAATGTGTGTTCATGCACGAATAAATATGGCGATAGCGGCCATGAAAATCTCCAAACTTTCCAAGTCAAAGAGGGCGATCTATGTGAATTGATCAAGATTCCAAATTCTGTCGCTGATTGTCACAGGAATAAATAGTCATTCCTTCCCCCTCTGCATTGTATACTACTATGATCAGATTAGCTTAATATTAAATATACCGTACACTGTAATGGAGAAGAGCAATTCAACAGTCAAGAAATCATGATTAACTTAACATTCTGTTCCGACCGCGACTGTGCAGGATTTTAGCCAGTTAGGTTCAGACCTTCCAAGGAACCATGCACAAGTCAGCTAAAAGCCTTTGGACTCTGTTTTTAGTTTGGGGTGTCCTTTAAGAGTTTAAAGTGAAATATTTTCTCAATTATGTATTAACAATTCCCAACTGAGTTCAAAGAGCCTTTATATATATTTTTTCACCGTGTCTATCCGCTTTTATCTACGTTCTGGCCACAAAGCGCATTACGCCAAAGCGTGGTCCTAGTTTTCTTTATTTGTAGGATGAAAATGGCGAAAGTAAGAAAAGGAACTTTTCATGTACGCTCCAAATTCCAATCCCCCAAAAAGATGAAAAAGGAAGAGGTTATTGGAGCGTGTCTCGAGAATTTCTCATACTTGCACGTGCGACAATGATTTCACCCAGAAGATGTGTCGGCAAGTAGAATATTGTGCAGAAGTCTAGGGCAATAATTACAAAAGTTCACTACAGTCCCTTTTTATCCTCCAAAAACGTGCAATTAGAACCATACACAGGGTAGGATAGAGATCATACTCATATTATTCCTGCAGTAAAAATTATTAAAATTAGATGATTTAGTAAAATTTTTCACTGCACAACTGCTAATTAAGGTCAGCAAAAACATAGTGCCAGAAAACATCCGTAAATTATTCATTCGGAAAGAGGGAAATTATAACTTAAGGGGCTGTAGTGAATTCATAATCCTAAAGGTGAGAACCACCAGGAAAAGTATGTGTGTGTCTGTGCGCGGAGTCAAGCTTTGGAACGGATTGCAAGACGAGATCAAACGGTGTCCAACTATTCACTTGTTCAGGTTTAGAGACAAAGGAACATTCCTGGCAGAATGCAGAGATGAGGAGGGTGGGGTATGAGTGGTGCGGGAGATTGGGAATAGTGCGTCTAGTTAACTTTGTGTTATTGTTGCTATTCTTATATCAAAACTTTTATTATTAATATCATTACATTTGTTGTTATGTCATTGTTATATTTGGTGGGGAAGATGAAGGGGTAGGTAATATAAGCATTTACTATCCTGTTTCGAACATATTATGTAACGTTATGTTGTTTTAGAGATATTGTTTTTGTTCAGTTTTTTATTTTGATGTTCGAATAAAGTTTTCATTCATTCATATAAAGTTTAAAAGCTGTGACCTGTTTTCAGGCGTGTAACGGTGACGAAGGGGTATGTTTTGTGGGCAGGCTCCTGTCCCCGCAGAGCGAACTCCGCAGCGAGTTGGAGCACTTGTTCCCGTGCGAGATGGTCGTCGGCATGAACGGGCGCATTTGGGTCAAGTCGGCTCACGTTCGGCGGACCTTGGTGTTAGCGAACATCCTGGAGAGCTGCGAGAACATGACGGCCGCCCAGAGGCGACGGCACTTGGCCGGCCTGGCGCGGGGGCCGCTATAAGGGACGTCTGAGGTCTCGCTCTAGGCCAGAGGTAGGATGTGGTCTAAAACCAGGCAGCCCAATAAAGCCCAAGGCGTTCACCTGATTTGCAGGACCCAGCCACGAACGAAGCCTCGATTTCAGATTTAAGTTGTGAGGACTCGGGAGGAGAGCTCATATATGAGAAGAAATGGAAGCATGCCGACGTCTAAGTGGAACAAGACTGTATAAACATTGACAGCTTTTATGTTTCTGTCTGCAAAGTTTAAATGACCTCACATCCATCATTGACTTTTTTTCTCTATTAAATATTGACTGCAACATTTTGACCACTTGATATTAGGCCATAAACTGCACCCTTAAGCATCTAAGTTTTTGTTTTATGTCGCATGGAAGCGCTTGGTGTTGTTTTGAGTTTCACCAGACGAGATGGCAAGGAGGTGGAGCCCACATGGGCCTCCCTGGCCCGCCCATGGGGGTGGCCGACATGCCGGCGTGGGCAGAAGAAGAGCTTCAGAAGATTGATCGCGAGGGACTATCGAAAGGGAGGCTTAACAAAGACTAATTCGACAATAATTCGGCTAATTCGATGGATTTCACTTAGTTTATTATCTAAGAAATTAAATCTGCCCCTGTGTGGGAATGCCGGTCTCTTGTTCATTTTTCCATCAATAAACGATCATGCATTGTTAGGAGAATGAAGTTTGTGTTTGGTTAATGGAGTTAGATAACTAATTCGAACAATTTGGTAAACGATAGATTTTTAATGTATTTAACTCCTAACAATGTCGGCTTTAAAATTGGGTCCGGCTCAAGATCTTACCTCTGCTTTCGGAACGCCCCACCACCAGGATTCCTGCCGTGTCTTCCAAGGACGTGCGGTGTCGATTGCCGGTGAAGCGCGCTGAACTCCTCCCCTCCTGCAACGTCAGTATTTCAAATATCAAAACGCATGCGTATCCATCCATTCAAATTGTTGAGTCCATATTTGTGATGACGTAGGATCGAATGATGAAACATGGAGATATCGTTCCACTTTTCAGTCGCGTGTTTGAAATTCTAATGTTGTTCCCGGGATCGAGAAGGCTTTGAATTTTGGGAGACGTGCTTTGAAATCCTAGAAATTGTTGCCGCGTTTCACTCGTCGGCTTGAAAATGACGCATTGCATTGCATTTATTACGGGCGGGGTGCCGGCGCCCCTGGTTCACAAGCGCTATTTAAAGAGAACGCTGCAAACTGTTCCTGGAAGAAGATAAGATGGCGGATTTCGCAGCATGGAGATCAAAATTAGCATTAGCTCAATAGGTAGAGCGCTCGTCTTGGGATCAAGCGATAGCAGGTTCAATTCCTGGCTCCTCCGAGTTATATGTCGAAGTGTCCTTGGGCAAGACACTGAATCCCTAATGCCCCCAATAAGCAGGTCGGCGCCTTGCATGGCCACTATTAGTGTGAGTGAGAATGGGTAAGTGTGAAGCACATTGTATAGCGCTTTGGGAGATCTTCATTGACTTGAAAAGCGCTATCGAAATGCAGACCATTTACCATTCCATCCAAAAAAAGTTCCCAAACTCCCACTGTGGTATCTTGCAGGCATCCACGTGTGGCAACGGAGCCATCGCAGGCAGGAAATGCCACCGACCGGGTATACTAAGCCGGCCGTTTTTTGTACTCTGTAACCAATAAAACATATTGATTTTACTTTGGATCGTCGGAGTTACGGATGTTTTCATGTATGAAGGGAGTTTCATGGTGAGAAATGTTTGACCATAGAAGGACAATTGAGAAAGACTCGCACCTTTTTTTGTATTTTTTAGAACAGTTCATATTTCCAGTTTATCTTGAGTCACAATGTGTTCGATTCCAATCTCCAGTTCACTTTAATCCTGAAAAATCTTTTTTTTTTTGTTTTCATATGAAACGGTCCTAATAATGTAATACATAGTAATATTGCCCGGCATTGAAAGTTTGGGTGGTTCTGATAAAAAAAAAAAATGCGGCACAGTTCTGAGGTCATGAGATCGAAACTTCCTGTGTGGAGTTTGCATGTTCTCCCCGTGCTTGCATGGGTTTCCTCCGGGCACTCCGGTTTCCTCCCACATTCCAAAAACATGCGTTTGGCCGGTCCAAATTGTCCCTAGGAGTGAATGAGCAAGTGGGTTGACAGTCCCTGGGGGCCCTGCAACTGCCTGGCAACCAGTTTAGGGTGTCCCCTGCCCACTTCCCGAAGACAGCTGGGATGGGCTCCAGCACCCCCGCGGCCCTACTGAGAATAAGCGGTTCAGATAATGAATGACTATTACAGTAATACTACAAAAATACCACAAACATAAAACAACAGTAATGTAATAAAGATTTACAATGGGGATACAACAATTACTAAAAAACATACTACAACAAAAAACTACAGAACTTAAAAGAACTCGCTAAATTAAAACACAAAAATTGGGACGGGGGGAAAATACTTTTTTGACCGCAGCAAAAAATACATACTTACATAGGGGGAGCTGACATCATTGTGTTGGTTATCTTGCTACTGCAGAGTTCCCTGTAAAACAGGGGTGTCAAACTCATTTGAACTCGGGGGGGCCACACGATAGAACAAACATTCTGTCGGGGGCCGGACTAGTAGATTCAAGAGAAAAAGGGAGAGAAAAGGTGAGAGGGCGGGACAAAGAAAGAAAAGGAGAGCGAGAGAGTGTGAGAAACAAAAGAGATAAAAAGTCGTGAGAGAGGGGGAAAAGAAACAGAGAGGAAGAAAGAAATCCAAAGGGAAATAGAAAGACAGAAGGAGAGAAAAGAGAAAAGAAAGCCTGAAGGATAGGATGTCAAGAGACCGGACCAGAACGGAGGCAGGAAGGGAGAACTCATTTGCGTTGACGATCAGAACTTTTATCTAGCAAAATAAAAGTCGTCCAACTCTCAGGGACAAAACAAAACAAAAACAGGCTTACAGGCAAACAGGAACTTAGACTAGGAATACTAACAAAACAAGCTTTTACTCAAAACGTGCAAACACAGGTTTCCTCCGACTCAAACAAATCAGGACAGAGCAAAACAGAACAGAAAATGTAATGAACCAGCACCCACAATACCCAAAACCCACCCTTAAGTAGCACACACGCAAATTAGCTGATTTACTACAGCCGGTGCCCAGGGGGCGGGGCCAGCCGGTCGCCACGGCGACCCTGCTGCACACGACATAGGAAGAGAGAAAGAGAAAAGAGAGAAAAGGAAAAAAGGAAAAGAAGTTAAAAAGACAGAGAGAGAGAAAGAGACAAATAGCAACAAAGGAAGAGAAAAGGAGAGACACAGAGAGTAAAAGAGACAGAGAGTGGGAGAAGAGGGGTGGGAAAGACAGAGAGAGAGAAATAAATAAAAGTACAGTGTCTTTGTTCGAGGCACCTGGCTTTGGCAACATCAAGTTGACCTATTTCAACCTGCAGCTTGTTTTTCTCTTGCGCTTCTCTGAGTGTTGTCTCACGGGCCGGATTCAATCCCTCAGCGGGCCTGAATTGGCCGGCGGACCGCCTGTTTGACACCTGTGCTGTAAAACAACCAGTTTGCAAAAGTCTAGGGAAAGAGAAGAAGAACAGCGCAGTGGCGTCACTAAGAGTCTCCATAGTTTGTAGTCGTGCTTTGGACACAATACAGCGCCATCTAGCGGTCAAATGATACCCAAAAGGACGGAGACCCGTGACGTCGGCGCCCATGCGACGACATATCGCGAGAGTTGCATCGGCTCTTTCTCCTAAACAATTTGCGAATCTCTCGGCTAGCAAACAGACGCCACAAAGACGGGTAGGACATTTGCACCTTTCCGCTCCCCAAACTCTTACAAACGTTTACAAATTCTCAGGCGGCATCACACTGTATTCCTAGAAGGCCGCCGACGTTAACTATCTAGCGCCTATCTAGGCGCTCATGCTAGCGTTAGCTTTTGTGGCTAACGAGCGCACGCTAATATTAGCTTTGTGCGCTAGCTTTCGTGCACACGATCGTGCTTTCAATAAAACTTTTTTTTAGCTTAGCTCATTTAAACTGTTTGCACGTTACATATCAGCGCTTCCACGTTCGAGTGGATCGCTCTTACTGTTGATTATGGACCGAAGGGTTTCTTTCTTAGCACGTTTGCTAGCTAGTTGCTAAGCTACGTATTCGAGCTTCTGCTTCAACACTCGAGCGAAATGATCTTGTTATCGATTATTGACTGAAGATTTTCTCTCATTATCGAAGCGGTTTCATTTAAACCGTAAGCAGATCGCCAGATAGATGCTAAGCTACATATGAGCGTTTCTGCTTCCATTTTTCGAGTGGCTCGATCATGTTATTCATCAAAGATGTTCTTTCCTTGTCCAAGTGCTTTTTTAAATTCTTATAAACTGTTATGACGTTCACTAGCTAGATTCTAAGCTACATATAAGCGCCTCTGCTGCCACGTTCAAGTGGATCGATCTTGTGATTGACTATTAACCGAAGATGTTCTCTCCTTTATCCAAGCGGTTCTCTGACCACCTGACCTAGAACTTCCCGATGTGGGATTTTTGACTTTCCGATCTTCCGCCCCCGCTTATGTTTGCTGTTCTCTGAGACAGCAGAAACTACAATCTCCCCGTCCTGTCCTTCGCTGTCTTTCAGGACTCTGCTAGCATTTCATTGCTCGTCTCGATCTCTCCCCGGCCGTTTTTGACCTGCTGCGATGGACGGCGCCCAGAAAGGTTATGCTTCGGGGCGGAATAACATGAACGAGCAGCGTGCCATGCGGCAGATGGGGGGCGGGCTTTCTGATGACCGAGGAGGCCCTAGCGGCATCGGCGGCGGCTCGCTCGGCAACACCATGAAGCTTTTCGCCAGCTTGGGTCTGTCGGCCGCCGACCTGGACGTTCTGGCTCAGATCCCGGAGGAGGACATCAGCGTGGAGACCCTCCCGCAGATCCTCCTCAAGCTGAAGAAGAACAAGACGAACCGGGGCCTCTCGGACTGGGACGCCCCCTTCTCCCGGGGTCCGGACTCTTCGTCGGACTTTGGCTTCGCTTCCCGCGGGCCGGGTATGAACTTTGGCGGGGGTCGAGAGCGTCCCTACTCTGAGCTTTCGTCCCGCGATTCCTACGGGGGCCCGTCGGGGTCCTTCGGGCCCGCCCGCAGGATGGGGTCCCCGTCGCTGGGAAAAGTCCAAGACTTCTTGGGAGCGCCGCCGCTGCGCTTCCCCCACGTGTGCTCTCTTTGCGATTTTGACGTGCATTCCAATATGGTGAGTAAAGCCACGCCGCCATCTTTGGGCTTTCTGTCGCCCGCCCGCCCTCTGTGCGGTTTCGTTGAGGATTTTCTCACTTTTTGTCTCGCACACACAACCATAACATATTTTTTGGGCACATTTGGGGGGGGTTTGTTGGGTTGTCATGGTGACCCGATTTCTAATGCGTAGGAGTGGAACCAACATACCAACGGACTCCGCCATGCCGAGAACAAACGTATGCTCATCGTCATGTAAGTCCGTTTATTTCTTTTTCTGGATTGGGGGGCACTCATCCAACCACTTGGAGTGGCTGACCTTGTGGTGACCTTGCAGGTACCCCGAGTGGGATGTCAGCACTCCGAGCAGAAGGTAAACCACACGCTTCATACTTTCATATCGGCGACCTCTATCTTTTTCAAACGGATTTTTAATGAGCGCTCTTGCAAATACTTTTGTTTCGAAAGGCCGAGACATTTGAAGTCAACGCTGGGGGGCGGGCAAATTTCCAACAGGAGTTTTATACAAAGGGACCATTTGGATTATTTAGTGTCTAAATTTGTAGAAAAACTCACCGTATTTAAAAAAAAAAATATATTGAGCATAAATACTAATAAAAAATATGAATTATTAAACTTTTTTCAAATACTCGTACATCGAGAGATTAGCATTTTATTTGACATACTATGAGCCTCACTTAAAGGGAGCTGATGACATTG